>NC_089861.1:28765000-29062500 GCF_036373705.1 Amia ocellicauda | reverse complement strand
TGGTTTGCAGTATAGCAGAATAGTGATGCAATTTTCCTCTCTGTTCTCTCCTTTTCTCAATCCAATCAAGGAATTCTTCTCTGTGTGGAGGTGGAAAGTTCATGATTACTGTCCCCATTACCAGATGTCACTCATACAGGCAATGCATGCTGGTTGTCTGGCAATCATTGTAGAGGACTGCCAAGCATGGAAGTGTCATGCAAGGAGATTGCATTGTAAGGGAAAACATCCAGTGTGATGTTGATGAAAACGTTTGGCCCGATCGACAAGAACGAATGGATATAGTATATAATATAGTATCAACAAATGGAAGAGACATATAAAAGTTGGATAACCATGTTAGGGTATATTGATAGTTGTAGTTAGTTGGGCCATTATGTTACAAATTATTGAAATAAGTTGTAGCCCATGTTTTGATGGAGGTAGTGTATTTAATGTTTTGAGACTCTAAGTACATTTTTTGCAAATTCAATGTGAAAAGTGAATTCTGTTTGGACAAATGTGCTCAAGCAATCGAGAGGAACTGTAAAAGCAGTAAATAACCAGAAGAAGTTCAAGATACAGAACAGGCAAACATTTAAATAATAACACACTGGCATCTCCACACTGCAACGTCACTTTCCCCAATCGACCCGGAACCCATTCTGGATGCATTCAATATATTTACATATTGCAGGTTCTTCTAATAATCCTCTGACACCTCAATAGGGTGGCTGTATTAATAGCTTGCTGGGATTATGAACAAGGTTTATATTTTCCCCTGATAATAAACATGTAAATACATTTTTATTTAGTTAAACAAAACTTAAAACAATATTTTGTATCAATATTGGATCCCATAGAACCATTAGTCTAATTATAATAAAATAAATATTCTACAATATTTCAGAACAAAAATATGTTCAGTATTGTTTTATGTAAAAAATGCATTTATAGTACATCCTTACTTAATCGTTGTCAACATTATGGTTGCTATGAAATAGAGCTGCAGCATTACAGCCACATTTCAGTCTTTTACACATTGGCGTTCAGCAAGTTTATTCCTTTATCATTAAAGTACATTAAAGCACTGATCAGGAGAGGACAATGTTGCGTACAATGCAGGGATTATCCTACATTCAGTGGTAAACTAAAACATACACGTATCTGCGTAGTTCACAGATTTAAAAAAAAGGAAAAGAAAGAAAAAGAAAAAAAAGAAAAACTAAATTCTCTGCTAAACCGACGGTTCAGTGTTTTTGCAAGCCGATTTCTAAGAACCTTATATGACGCATACGTTTTTATTTTACTTTTTTTAACACTATAGTATATATAGCCTTTGGGCTGTGTTGATTATTTCAAATGACTTGTTTACACGGCGTATTGCATATCTATCCTGTTTAGGGGCTATTTTGGGGGGTTGCTATTTTTAGCGATTTATTTTTAAGAGGCTTTGTCTGTCCCGAGTTTATCACCTGTAAGAGAGGGGTTCTGCCTGCCAAATAAAACAACAACACAATGAGTTATTGTCTTAGACGTGTCCCCAGTGGCTGGTTCCGAGCGCCCCTAACGGTGTCCAAATGAAGAAGACAGGTGGCCTGTGTCTTTGTCCCAACGGGTATCCCTCCCAATAGGGCGAATTCAGGGCAAGCTTGTTAATGGCAGTGCAAATGCACCGCTGTTTTAAAAACAGCAATCTGTTAAATATACCTAGTCTGTACTCCCAGAGGCACATTTCCGTGACTGATAACAAAAAGACAAACAAACAAGAAAGAAATCATTAAACTAAAATAATAATAAGAAAAATAATATTGGTTCATATGAATAGCTTAAATACCTTGATGGTGAGTGTATTTGTACTTGTGTGCGCAAAAAAAAAAGCGTTTGAACTATAAATTACACACAAACCACAGACTTCTTAATAGCATAAATAAATAAACACCAAACAGCACAGGTTCCTGCTGTAATGCAACCTACTCGACGATGCTGTCTGCCTGTTTCCTGCGCTCGTCGCCAGGCTTAATGCAACACAGCAGAGCAGCGCCTTCACACGTACGTGGCGGCTGGCCGGCTGCCAGCGGGGAGGACGCGCAATCAGCCGCTCGTGTGCCGGGAGCCGCAGGCTGGCGGCGGCCTGGCTTTGATTGCCGGCGCTGGTCGCAGAGGCTGAGAGGAGGGAGGGCGGCTAGGGTGCGCAGAGGAAGAGTCAGGGAGCCGGGGTGTCCTCTTCCGCTGGAAGAACGTGGGCCCCAGGCACGTTTAAGCACTCTTCACACTGCCTGTGTACGTGTGTGTGTGAGAGCCTCTAAGTACCAACCAGTTGGCCGGGGCCTCTCCTGGACAACTAGGATTGATGATTGAAGACACAATTGTCTCTTCTAAGCAGCGCTTTAAGAGCCAAAGTTAGTGACCTCACCGTCTGGTAATGAAGTACAGGCAGCCTGAGAAAAAACATGGCATGCCCCATTTCTGACTTGATAGACTGGAAGACGGGTAGCCAACCGTATCCCACATCTCATACAAACAGCGTCAATCAGAAGTTTAATATTTTACACAAATGTATTTATTTATTGGTTGGCAGGCGCCCTTGTGCAGGGTACATACAGGTTACATGAGCAATACACAAGTGCAATTTCAAATCAAGCATAATACAGTTACAGTTTTAATCATACAGAAGTGCATCAGTTAAAATATAAAGTTAATTTAAAATATAAATCATGTATCCTAGTTCTAATAGTATTATTACACTTTTGTATTGCTCTTATATTTTGTAATTAGTATATGCTCTTAAGTCCAAGGTATGAGCTAAAGGGCAGAGGGCGAAACAACAGGAGCACTAGCAATGTATGAGTAAGCAGCATAATGAAGCATAGTTATATATTAAGTGCAAAATTACAGGAGTGCTGAACAGTTCAGGAGAATAATCTGCTGTATTATTATTATTATTATTATTATTATTATTATTATTATTATTATTGTTATTATTTCTTGGCAGATGCCCTTATCCAGGGCGACTTACAACATAGGTACAGTCTGAACAAATGTGTCTTGAGTTATCACTGGAAGGTGGACTCAGGGACTCTGCTGTCCTGAACTCAGGGGCCAGGGATGAAAACGAGTGGCTCTGGAGGAAGGGGAGCGGAGAGGGGGCAAAGTTAGTCTTCTGGCTATATGCACATGTCCAGTGAAATAAAAATATTAATAATAAAGTCTATTACTATTCCCTTTTGTTGCTGGGACTGCATCAAACCTTCCATGCCAGCCTAAACAAACCTGGGTGTCTGCGTGCCAAGACAAAACAAGGATTCTGAACTCCAGTGAGATACATGGATATTAAAAACTGCCCTCTGTCAGGTGCAGCTGATACACACACAAAAGCAGGAAAGCCTTGGTAATTGGAGAGTAAATAAAATCAGATGCAAGGCCACTGAGACAAAGGGGGCACTGATTAAGGAGGACAACAAATATAAGAACAGAGTATTGCCACCCTCTGTCGCTAGCACTTGTCTCAGTCTCTCTTTTCCTTCCTCAAGACAGAGCTAAATATATACCAGCAGGGAGAGGGAGCTGGATGCATCCCTTTTCTCACTGGGAGTTGTACAACTGGGAGCCAGAAGAGAGGAGGAGGAGGAGGAGGTGGGGGGGTCTGTCTCTGGTGTTGGGGGGTAAAATAATGGATTGTAGAGACTTACCAAGGCTAAGGGCCAAAGCTGGAACCCCTTATCCTAAAACAATAAAACAACAACAGAAAGATACACATCATCAATTAACATTAACTGATAGAAACTGGACACAACACCAGGCACAAACAAAAGGTAGCACTTGGCTTGAGATTCCCACTGCGCCGGGGAAAACTCGACAGTTCAATTGGATTATAATGGCTATGTCTTGGTACCACATTATACAGTACAGTCCAGTCAGTGACTCTGCAGCATTCCAGTACAGTCCATACCGGTCAGTGACTCTGCAGCAGTCCAGTACAGTCCATACCGGTCAGTGACTCTGCCCCAGCAGATTACAATATTATCATCTCTTTTGCTATGTCTCTGGATCTGTACAATACTTTCATGATCATGACCTAGATTCTCCTCAGGATTGTTGTTCTCTGGACATGGTTTTCACTGTGGCTGAACCTTGGTGTTACAGTGGTGTCCTGTAGGTTCAACAACAGGCCTCCAATACACTTTACTACACTGGACCATAGGAACACCATGCTACACCATGATCAATATTTCACACAGTCAAACCATGTTAAACTTAGCAGCATAGCAAATTACATGGATTTACACAGCCTTTTTGTTTAGGAAACAGTTTGACACAATCCCCCCCCCAGCCAAAATCTAAGGCAGACAGAGACAGACAGAGAGGGAGAGACAGACACCGATTTTCCTATCCACTCCCCAAGGAAGCTTTCAACTTATAGGAGGAAATTTTCTGCTTGCAACAGGAGGAGAAGGATCTGTTCTGGTGATGGGGCAAGATTTCAAATGGGGACAAGGACAGGGACAGGGACAGAGAGAGGTTGAGGTGGGGGATATGAGTGTACAATGACTTCCCACCTTTGCTTTCCTGGACGCCAGTGTCTTAAAGACGGACCAAACAATGGAGCCAAAGACAATAGTCTCGTGAGAAGCCAAAACTTAAACTATTGTTTACAGCGCCATCCCTCCAAACAAACACACACACACACAGCAACAGAGTCATTCACAGACACACACACACAGTTGCACAGGGACACACGCAAGAGGAAACCAGTGCAGACGACTTGGGGGTGGGTCTGTGCTACTGCATGGCCCCCCTAAGCTCAGATCCCTGTGATCAGGGGGGCAATGAGTCATACAGCGACTTACAGTAACAGATTGGACTGTACTGGACTGCTGCAGGGTCACTGACTGCACTGGAGAATGTCTGTGGGGATGAAAATTCAATTTGCACACTGCTTTGAAGGCAAAATACAACATACATATACAGATAGACATACACAACAACACACACACAGTCTTTATTAGAGGAATGTTAAGGGATTCTTTCCTGGCACTGATAGAAATGACAGAGCAAAAACCAAAGTGAATACATCAAACCAAACATACATTGTCACCTCCCAGCATCTGTGGCAGAGCTTCAGAGAAAGAGAGGGAGGGAGGGAGAGGGGCTGCACAGGAAGGCAGCAGAGATTAAGAGAAAATGGAAGAAAGAAAGAAAGAAAGAAAGAAAGAAAGAAAGAAAGAAAGAAAGAAAGACAGAATGTAAGACAGAATGAAAGAAAGAAAGATTATTTTTTTGTCTGCTTCCCCTCAAATATTCACTGCACACGCTCCCTCTAATCAGACCAAATTGGCACAATTACGTTATCGTCCTGGGCGGCCATGTGGGGCTCATATGGCTCGGGCTGGTGTTATCAGAGCGAGGGGCTATCAGCAGCAAGGGTGCCATTAGTTGCTGTGGGCAGAGGTGTGGCTGGCAATCCCAGACCTGGGATCTTGGGGATGAGAGAGAGAGAGCAACTGACTAGGTGGCTTTCAACCACCCCTGCCTCCCGATGACATCACCTCCGAGTCCTCTGTGCCCCTTGATGTCATCAGCTAAGCCTGAGAGGCCTGTTTGGGGAACTGCCACACGTACAACACTGAGTGGCACAGTCTCTCTGAAAAGAAAATAGGATGAAGTGGAAGCACCATCTATGCCGTGGATGGGGAGCACCAGTCTTCTCCCCAGGATCCTCAGGTTTTCTGTTTCCACCCCAGACCTGAGTCACTCTGGTTTGAGGTGAATTGTCTGCCTTGAGGGGTGAACACCAATTTAAGCCATGGACCAACAAAGGTGGCTCCTCTAACCACCTCTGTTACCCTAAAGGAGCTTTTCTCTCCTTTGTGGCAAATTGTTCTCTCTTTCCTCCTTACTGTTCTTGACTGCATCAAAGTACTCTCTCTGTGGCAGCTTGCTGCAAGAGGCCCCATATTAAATACAAATTGCTTTATTTATTGGTTACTAAGTCCAGTTGCCTTTTGTTTGCAGGTATTGATCAGTCCACTGATTGGACAGTAGGACTGAAACCTACAGGAATCTGAGCCCTTTTAGGTATTGCATCTGCTCATCCCAGAAGTAAATAGACATGTGTGCGAAGAACACTTGGTTCTTCTTTTTCTCCTTCTTCTCTTCCTCTCCCTCCCCTTCTTCTTTTTGTTAGAAAGTGGAAAAAAAGTGATTTGAACCCTTATGATGCAAATGAATATATTGCAGTCATAGTCTTACAATGCATACAGATATTTTTGACAATGATTTCACTCCATACACGAGAGCTTAACTGATAAACCAGATGAAAAATGTCTGTACAGGGCGAACATCATGCTACAGGAGGTGGAGGAGGAGGTCTACAAGCGAGAGAATCTGAGCATGTTAAAGACCTTGGGGGA
This sequence comes from Amia ocellicauda, assembly GCF_036373705.1. NCBI lineage: Eukaryota > Metazoa > Chordata > Actinopteri > Amiiformes > Amiidae > Amia > Amia ocellicauda. Next base: position 29,056,108 of record NC_089861.1, on the reverse strand, counting down.
GAAAAATGTTCAGCAAGTCTCAGCGTTACATAGCCAGGTGAGTAGTGTGATCACTTGTGCTCCAGTTGGATCTTTGCAGTTTATCCTGCAGTATCCCGCCTAGTGCATCCTGTACGATTGTCTTACAGGATACACCCAGTATCCCATCTATACAACCTCCCCACAGACAAAAAAACATTATCTTTATCTTCCATGCAGCCCCCGCACCCACCCCCATTGCCAATGCCACCTTGTTACATTGTACTTTGTTTTGCCTTTGTTTATTTGGAGAAGCAGTGCCCAGAATAGCAAGACAAACAATCTGCTGAGTTCAGCAACACAAAGGGGAAACTGGAGCAGCTACACACAAGACAGTTCAGATTGGTGACCTTTTAAAAAGGAAAAAAAAAAAAAAAAAAGCTTTTCTCTGATCATTTTAATAAGGGCAGCAGTGTGGAGTAGAGGTTAGGGCTCTGGATTCTGGAACAGAACGTCGAGGGTACAATAGCAGGTGGGGGCCACTGCTGCTTTATACTTGAGGGAGGTACTTCACCTAGATTGTGCTAGTAAAAACACAACTGAATAAATGGGTAACTGATTGTATAAATAATGTGATATATTGTAAGTTGCTCTGGATAAGGGTGTCTGCTAAAAATATAATAAATATTTATGCAGAAATGTGTACATGTACATACATTCTATCGTCAGTTCCTGAGATGTGATACAAGTATTCTTTGGTCCTGAAGGTCAAGGATCCAGAACTATCTTTTCTATTTCTGACATGGACATCCTCTTTGAATGACGACAGCGCTGTGGGCTGCTAAAAATAATAATAATAATAATAATAATAATAATAATAATAATAATAATAACAATAAAAAAATACCAGGTTATTAATAGAATAATAGGAGATTTTTCACAAAGATAAGAGACAGCGGGAAAAGTGCACACCCAGACGTCACGTATTATTCTGGAAAAGGCTGCCGTTCAGTGGTATTGTGGTCAGTCTGAACAAGACAGCATGCACGAGATGTTCTGCATACATGGTTTCCTTAATCTCCTCTGATGTTCGCAGAGTAACATGGCGTGCAATGGGACATCAGTATATCTCACATGAGATTCTGTTCTTGGGCAATCATTCATCGCAATATGTTTTATTTAATGTTTTTCACAATTCTGTGTTAACCTTTCATTCTTGATATTTTATTGTTGGTGAACATGTATTGATTTGTGTATTTATACATTTGTCTGTGCAATGCAGTGATTTGTAATTGCCATTTTATCACGGTGTTGTGCAACGTTTTCTCCTGTGACTGTGATTGTGTGAGTGTGTGTGTGTATGTGTGTATGTGTGTATGTGTGTGTGTGTGTGGAGGGGGGGGGTGTGTGCGTGTGTGAGTGTGGGTGTGGGTATGTGTGCGTGCGTGTGTGAGAGTGTGTGTATGTGAGAAAGTGTGTGAGTTTGCGTGTGTGTGTGAGGGAGGGTGAGAATGTTTATATGTGTGTGTCTCTGTGCATTGCTGTGTTATGGCCTGTGTGTGTGTGTGCATGTGTGTGAGTGCTCCACTCTCTTGGGCGCAGTCATCGCCACTTACAATCTGACCCTTTGTACCGGTTGCCAGGCCCAATCAGGGCAGGATAGGACACCCACGCTGCCAGGGAGGCCCAGAGGGTCAGATCACACTAGGGTAAAGTGCCCACCCACTCCTCAGGGCAGTCAGGTTGTCCCTCCCTGCTCCCCCACTCTCCACCCCTAGCCCTCAAATCCACACACAGGCACCTAGTGTGTGACTGCAGCTTGCCGTGCTTTGTTTTAATTACATAGTTCCCATGATGAATGTTTATCAATGACTGCTCACACAGTCCAGTCAGTCTAAATATACCTGCATTGAAGGAGTCGCATTTGCCTTAAGCCTGATAAGAAACTGAGACTGAGACTGAGACCTGTTCCAAAGTTATGACTCCAAGAACTTGTTTTCCCGATTAAGAATTTTCCTTTTTTTTTTTCACTTTCTCTCTTGGTCCATTTCATTATTGATCCGGTCAGTGGATTTGCTTGTCCTGAACATCCATCTAAATCTTGGGGATTTGCTAATCTATGTGGAAATTGAGCTTTCTGTACCTGTCTGATGGGAACATACAACAAAAATATCATTATTATTATTATGAATTTATGACCAAACTGAGGGCATCGTACAGTAAAGTGCAGAATACGGTAGAGATCTACCCGTCATGTGTGCCGAGAGGGCCGGAGCAGGCACGAGCATCTGTGTTACAGCAGCAGTTACAGTTGGGTGAAAGTGCTGAGATACAAAAGTAATCATCAAAACAACTGCACAGAAATAGGTGTGAATTCCCTCCCCCAACATTTAATATATGTTCATAATTGCACAAGTATTAAACGCTAAACTGGCCCTTGCAAGATTTACACTGAAGATGTACATGCAGATTCCTCCCCATTTAAAACAATAGCAGTCGCCATATGAGTGGCGTATGCATTTCCACCGAGTTCTGCTGTTGATCACATGTATAAACTCTGACCACAAACCTACCCTGTAACCCTGTACCTGACCCTTACCTTGTTATACCTGTGATTAACAGCAGAACTCAGAAGTGCATGAGATATCCTTGCGTTGTTCCAGTGGTATAAATTGATGCTCATTATTGTAAAGTGTGACCGTTTATTTCTTAGCAGATGCCCTTATATTGGCCCACTCACAGTTGTCACAAGAGACATTGTCCAAAGCATTGCAGGACACAGAAAATAAAATAAGTGCCAAGAAAATTAACGGAATTTAATACATACAAATTAAGTGCTTTATTATGCGTGTGTGTTGTCCAGTGGCGATCCTAGAGTCTGTGTGGGCCCTAGGCAGAACAATCGATCGGGGCTTGGGGGGGGAAGGGGTGCTGACAGAGTTTTCTCCAGTGAGAGCTGGGGGGGGGAGGTTTGGGGGGGGTGGAATGTGCAACAGTTGTGGTCAATGCTGTGGATTCAATTGTGTTGCCCCTCAGGGGCCCCCTTCAGTCTTGGGGCCCCAGGTAGCTGCCTGGTTTGCCTGGCCATAAGCTGTGCCTCTGGTGTTGTCTCTCCCGGAGCTGTAGCAGAACTGGACTCATCGGAGTGCTCCGGAGCCTGGAGCCGGAGCTGAGGTCATGGAGCTGCTAAACTCTTTCCACCCCTCTATTAAACTCTGCAAGATATTAAGTTCAGTTGTCTTGAATTAACAAAATATGAAACTTCATAGCCATTGATGTGATCAAGATCAAGTCTCACTCCAGCTATTCATGATTTTTTATTAATTGCAATTATATATCACCTTCACTTTCTGACTCAGTTCTAGAAGTGATTCTATAATCTTGGGCACATCACTCATAAACCACTTGCAAAAGAAGTAAAGTCCATTTTAACTCTATACTTCTAAGTATCCCCAAATTATTTAATTTCAACCAAATTCTTCATGTGCCTAAATTCACCTAATTTTACAGCCATCTGTTATCTGAAATGTCCTGACTTTAGATTGGCCAAAGGTTAGTTGCCAGGGAGTAAAGGTCACATGCTGGAGTCATGCCCCCTGCACCTTGATTGCCACTAGGGTTGCCATTTTTGAGAGATGCCTGGGGGAAAATGAAAACTGAGGTGGGGTGCTGGCGAATTGACAACAACAGGGGAGGTTGAGTGATGTCATTTTTAACGACATATCCAATAGATTACAGTACTTAAAATAATCGGACATCTTCCCAAAATACTGTACAGGGGGTCAAAGTATATACACTAGATGGTCAAAAGTATGTGGACACCTGCTCGTCACACATCTCATTCCAAAATCATGGGCATTAATATGCAGTTGGTCCCCTCTTTGCTGCTATAACAGTCTCCACTCTTCTGGGAAGGCTTTCCACTAGATTTGCTTCCATTCTACCACAAGAGCATTAGTGAGGTCAGGCACTGATGTTGGATGATTAGGCCTGGCTATGTTATAAAAGAACAGTTATTTACACACAAGTTAAAAAAACTAGTAGACCTACATTAAACACTGAAGCTTTAAAACCAGATTTCTATATTCTAATCTCTTTTATCATCTTGGGAAATGTAGAGCAAAGCAACTCAAATTGAAAACACTTTTTAAATATTGATCCCTGGGCCTGGGGCTGGGGCTGGGCTGGGGATGCTGGAGCCAGCCTGGAGCTGGAGCTGAACCTCTGGAGCCAACAAACCCAGAGCATTGCCAATCCTAGCACATACACACCGGCATCAATGAGAGGGAAGAAGGAGCAGTCTCTGCGGGAAGGGGAGCCGGGGGCAGGGGGTACAAGTGGGTCTTCCTGAGGCAGAAGACAATTTAATTTTGGAGGCATTTTCACACAAAGAGTGTGTTTCAGCTGGCTTTGGAGGTGGATTATGGGATTTCTCACACTCATGTCAATGCACTCCCCTAACCCCCCACCCCCTCCTCATCTCTCATCAATAGTAACCTTAATCTTTGCCCAGAGTAGATAGGCTGTGTCCTTCTACTGTCTGTCTATATTTTCTTCGACCCTCTCCCTCTCTCCCTTCTAGCATCCTTCCCTCCATCCCTCCCCAGTTCCTCTGTGTCTAATTCAAGTTTTTTGTAATTGCTGGAAATCACAGGAAGTCAATTAGTTTTATCGCAGGGCCAGACCGCAGTGCAGAACTCACCCTGGTCACGTACTGTACAGAGGGGTATGCTACCACACACACACACACACACACAAAGTGACTCACACACTCTGACTCTGCAGCAGTCCAGTCCAGTCCAGTCAGTGACTCTGCAGCAGTCCAGTCCAGTCAGTGACTCTGCAGAAGTCCAGTCCAGTGCAGTGCAGTCAGTGGCTCTGCAGCAGTCCAGTCCAGTATAGTCAGTGACTCTGCAGCAGTGCAGTCAAGTCCAGTCTAGTCCAGTCCAGTCAGTGACTCTGCAGCAGTCCAGTCGAGTGCAGTCAGTGACTCTGCTGCAGGACAGTCCAGTCCAGTCAAGTCCAGTCCGTGACTCTGCAGCTGGACATTCCAGTCCAGTCAGTGACTCTGCAGCAGTACAGTCCAATTGCTCTGTCTGGGAGGGACATCATAGGCTGAAGAGTGCAGACAGAGGGCAGACTGAGGGATCCTCCTGATAAAAAAAAGAAAAACAGGTTATTTGGCCAAAGAAAAGCCTGACAGCAGCTTTTATCAGACTGGGCAGTAGTGCAGCCCAACGTCTGAGTCAGCAAGAGAGTCTCATTAGTGTACTCTGATTTATGTAAGAGGTCTTTAACATGACAAACATCCTGTCAGGGTCTTTAACAGTTATTACCCCCCCACACACACACTTCTCCCCTTGCCACCTGCAAACTGCCACGTAGCCATAGCATTTAACCCTACCCCCCCTCCAACTGCAGTCCTTTTACACCACTGGGAGAAATCGTGTGTTTCGTCAGAAGAGGGAAAACACAGAGAGAAAAAAAAAAAAAAAAGTACTTCAAAGACAGGGTGGTTGATGGACTGGATCCTGAGCAGAAGGCAGGTCACGTAGCTAGGCATGCCCAGAAAGAGGGTGGGGGGGATTGGGGAAAAGCAAAAGAAAAGCGACAAGATAGACTGCCTTTTCTCTTTCTGTTTTGAGCACTGGGAGAGTATCCCATGAGATCAGCAGGGTGCAGAGCGCAGTGCGCACCACTGCCATCCATCTCCCTGCTTTCAGTGTTGTGGACTACGATCAACCGCACTGCAGCACCTCCAATCCCCACCGAGCACCATGGGGGTCAGATCACAGGCAGTTTGGTCTGATCAGTTTGCTAAATGGGTTAATAAGTATTAGTTTCACACTATTCATGTGCTCCTCATTTGTGATATTGCACTGCAATGTACTGTATTGGATTCAATGCAAATGATTTTTAACCCACTTACATAGCTGTTCGTCTGGGGGGGAAACAATCACCACCGTCACATGACCACACCACCCCTATTTTATTTCAGTGAGGAGGGGGTGTCACTCTCCCCTCTCCCCACGCAGGCTTTAGCAAGATCTCAATGCACACAGCAGAGTCAAAATTCAGAGTTACACACAAGTTTATTACATTGGGTGCCAGGTGAGGCACGAAGTACACTGGGCTAAAGGCCCTACTACGAACAATAAAAAGGATTAAAACCACCTTTAATAGTAGGTGGAGAGAGGGAGAGAATATTCAGAAGGGACACATTGTTGAGGCCAGGTAAGTGAAACCACTGATGTTATTTTACCCATTCTCCCCCAGTGCGTCTCTCTCCACAGGGGCACTGCTTTCCATCTCAGGCCCAGCTGACCACTGGGGGGAAAACACAATCTCTACCAGCCCTGTCAGATAAGTAGGAAATGGGGGGGGGGGGGGGGGGGGGGGGAAAGTCCAGAATCTTCCTGCTCAGGATACCACTCTTGTTACACAGAGGCAGCCAGGAGCCAGGAAAGGGTGCACAGCCCTCAACCAAAACTCTCATTCAAGACCAAGGAGCATTTTCCCATAGGACATCAGAGTACTGCCATGAACAATTCCTCTGTTCCACCCACAGTGTTATCCTCCTTCCTTCTCAGTCCCAGGTCTCCTTTACTGCTCTCTGAACTCCTCTTTTAAAGCAGGTTCTCCTCATTAGGGGTCAGAAGAGAAATGAAAACAGGTGTGCTAGTTAAAGAAGTGGGGGACACCACCCAATCAGACGGGTGTGTCCTTAATTAGTGTCTGTAGTTGGTGAAGAATGTTGCCTATAATTAAGTGAAAAAAAACAAAGCAAATAAAAAAGTGAAAATTAACAAGTAATATAACATGTACAAAAGTTAACAAAAGTAATGACAAGTGAAAATAGAAACCCATAACACTCCGTAATAAAATACACATAATAAATAACACACCAATTAATAGGCAACACCAATCACCCCTCCCAGCACCTCTTGTAACAGGTCCAGATACACTTTCTCTTTGCGATCAGGGTTGAAAAGATTTTGCCTCAGCCGCCCTGTACAACCCATATAATGAAAAGCAGGAAACCAGCTGTCAAGACCCAGTCCCTCCTACAATCAGATTCCTGAACCCTCTACTGCCACAAAATCAGACAAGCAGGCAGGGGCAGGGTCCGGCTACATAGACCTGGGACCCATTCAACGGCTGGAAGGCCTCAAATAAACAGCAGTCAGCTCATTCATAACATTCTCCCTTTTCTCCTCGCCCTCTCTTTCATTATTCGGCAAGACATGACACTGTGCCAACGCCACAGGCAAGGAAGAGGGAGACAGAGACAGAGCAAGGTCGGGGTTGGGGGGGGGGGGGGGTGTTAATGGGATCTATGGGAAAAACAAAACAGTTTTCTGCTTTGTTTCATGTCTTTAGTCAGTCAGTTATTTTTCTTCTTGCCCTGCCATCCTAACAGGAAACTCTGCACTCTCGAGAGGTCATTCAAAGGTTTCTGGGCAATGATGTACCCAGCGATCCCAACCCCACTCCCTTCCCTGGGGTAATGAAGATTGGAGATACAATTCACCGTCAAAACTGAAACTTTTATGTCATTAGCGTGCAGGCGACGTTCCCAGCACAGGCATGCTGCACACTAGCTAATTCCACTGCTGCACACTGCGCAGTCCGTGTCATCAGGAGCGCTTCCACACCATTGTTTGAAGAACCAAGTAAAGAAGTTTGGAAATTCACCACACACTTCACCTTTCTGAATGTTTTACACATAATGGAAACTTAACTCATTCTGTGATGGTTTATTTATCTCCTACAAATTAAGGAAACTAGGATAAGTATCATACACAGATATACTGTTGTTTAATTTCACAATTTCTTGCTTTATAATCTAAATGGATTTTGTTTTGCTTATTTTGTATAATACTTTATGTGGCAACTGGCCAGCCTACTGAACAAGGCAAGTCAACAAAATATGTTTTATGGTTAAGCAGCATAGGCTGTTAAGATTAAAATAACAATGTGATACTATTTGGGAAAGGGACGCAATCTGACATCTGTGTAGCAAAGGCATGGGGTTTAAATGTGTTCAGTTCTTCTAGCCCTACTACACCACTGAAGGCACCACCTTCAGATTAGGTTCTTTCTTTGGCACTGGGAGAGCAGGCAAGAGGAACAGGTAAAACCTGTTTTTAATTAGAATTCAGGGGGACACAAGGGAGCAATGGAAATTAAAATTGAAAAAAAGAAAGAAAAATAAAATTCTTTCTTGTGGACTCCTAGAGGCCCTGAAGCACCCTGAAATAGACTAGCAACTAATCTGTAACCTTTGCCCAATCCCACTTAACCTTATTTTACAGGTGTCTCAGCTACACTATGCTTTTAGCCTATCAAGATTTTCATAATCTTTGGTATTTTTGTATTACCAATTCTGAGAACAGATGTTGGTGTGCAGTACAGTATACAGCCACACTACAGGCAGAGGTGCTAGAGAGCACTAGAAGTAGGAAACACTATGGACCTCCCTATAAAAACTGCACTCTTAACACAAAGGCTAAAAAACAAGGTGCAGTAGTTAAACCAATAAACTTTTTTCTTGTTTAAAGTACAGAATAAAAGGTTGAAAACTAAAAGGCTACTATCTACAGTCTTGGGGTTACAGTCTGTGCATTGTTCTGAGGGAACGTTTCACCCTTTTCTTCACTTATCCTCTAAATGTGTCACTCAACTTTTCCATGCATAGGACCTGGATCATAATGAGCTTATCAAGACCCAGTACACCTGTGGAGACTTAGTAGAGGGACACAATCAACAGGTCAGCAGGCACAATGGCAGTGGGGGAACCAGAAAAAACAGTGGTTTTCAAACCAGTCCTGGAGTACCCCCTGCCCTGCTGGTTTTTGTTCCAACCAAGGTCTTAATTGCTTAATTGAATCCTTAATTGAACTAACAACTCGATATACTGTTAAATTAAACAATTAAGACCTTGGCTGGAGCAAAAAAGAGCAGGGCAGGGGCTACTCCAGGACCAGTTTGAAAACCAGTGCCTTAAAACAAACACAGTCAGCTTCACACTAAATAAAAAACACCTGTCCTTGAACCCAACTAGGTGTAGTTGGGGGTGAAGGAACCGGTTGACTTTTCTACCAGTCATAGAGCTACAATTAATCACCATTAATGCTTTAACCTATCCCCTAAGTGCAATCAAATCAAATCAAAAAAGTGTGACAGAGTAATTTAAGAAAATTAAGTCAGTGAAATAAAAAAGGTGCAAAAGTAAAGTGAAGCTGCTATGCCCAATGCTGCCAATAGATTTGTTAAATACTACCAAGTTTGACTATTCGGCAGTGACAGTTTTTGGCACCAGCACACTGTATATCTTTGCAGATCAGTAAGTGCAGACAACACTGATGCAGCTCATCTCTTAAAATCACAATATTATTACAAAGTTATGCAACATCACTAAGTTAAACAACGTTAAACACAGATTAATAAACTGATAAACATTTTGATTTAAAAAATATGTCCTTGACTTAGCCTACTAATAATAGAAAACACAAAGTGTACGTTGATTCAATTATTTATTATAATTAATAACTCAGATTTAGCAGTAGCAGTTTATCTTCAATTTAAACCATTGTCATTTCACTCAACCTACACCGGATCAGGATAATGTATGCTAAACATCGTTCAGTAGCAGATTTAATATCCTTCCATAGTGTTCCTCAATGGATTGATGATCTTTAAGTTGAAAGTGACTGACATGTACTAATTCTACCATTAACGCAATGCACATTTTAGTTGAATGTGTGCATAATGTTTAGCTATTGCATTTCTGGCGCATTACATGTTTAAACATTACCTGTTTCAAGCATAAATGATTTAGTTTAAGTTTTGTAAATAACCTAGTAACTGGTTGCCACCTAGTGGCAAAACATGTTATAACATAATACGAGGCAATTTATATTGAATCTGCTTGTGGTTATCAAACCGGTCCTGGAGAAGCCCCTGCCCTGCTGGTTTTTGTTCCAACCAAGGTCTTAATTACTTAATTTAACTGTATATTGCTTTGTTAGTTCAATTAAAGATTCAATTAAACAATTAAGGCCTCAGTTGGAGCAAAAACCAGCAGGGCAGGGGGTACTCCAGGACCGGTTTGAAAACCACTGTATTAAACAATAATTACATTACAGTAATCTTTCATGCTGTAGTCTTCCATTATTAAGATTACCACTGTTTTTCACTGCTCACCTGCTGACCCCTCTCCCTCTGTATGGTTTGTGCCTTCTTTCTTTCTTTCTTTCTTTCTCTCTCTCTCTCTCTCTCCCTTCTCTAGTCTTCTTTCAGTCAGCTGTTTACAACTGAGGTTTTCCTGCCCCCCCCACCCCTTCAGGTCTGAATGGGTCTTTCTGCACTGCCAGCTATCTGAGAGGACCAGGGCGAGTTTCAGTCTGCCATGCATGGAGGTCCGAATAGTATCCCTCTCTACCAGCATGTAGGAGTGATACCTCATCCCCCCTTCACCAACTTAATATTTGAAAACATTCAGTTACATATACGAATTGCTTATGAGTTAAGTTATAACAAAAGTACCTTCTGAGCAGCTACAGGAGTAACTGGTGAATTACAGAATGTTTAAAGGGGCCAATCTGTGAGCTGTAGTCAGGATAATTAGAATCCAATTACTGATCATTAGAGGGATATATAAAATTAAAATTAAAAAATCTTGCAGTTTTGGAAGGGAACTTTTATGTTGCAATTTAGTGCCAAGTGTGAACTGTGTGAACCACTAATCCACCCACAGATGTGCTGGGGGGTTTCACTATGCAATCTCAATGTGGGGTTGCACACAGAGGAGGTATCCAAGGAAGTGAAAATAAATATACTGTAATTCTTTAAGGGTTACAAACAAAAGGCTGGAAAACTTAGAAATGTCCACAGAAAATAAGGAGGATGATATTGACAATCAATCATAGGAAAAAAGACACTAATCAGCTTTTGTCAAGATGACTACAGTCATGTGATCCACCCACTTGTAAGAGGAATTTGTTCCATGTATGATTTCCTGTATAACAGTTTAACTTATTTATTACATCAATAAGATTATTTTCTGAGGGAAGAAGCGTCACAGGTGTGCAAAAATCATTTATTTGTTACAGATGTCATGTAAAACTACTACCATTTGATTATATTCCTAAAACATGTAATATTAAGCTTCTGTTGAGTTACAGGAAAGAAACAGGTAATACCCAAGACTCCTTCTCACAGACTGCTGTGGTCAGTGTCGGGCAGCAGAAGGGTTCCTTGTGTGTCATCTCTTTTCCTCCTTTCCTTCTTCTTCTTCTTCTCCTTCTTCTTTTGTTCATTTTATAGGTTTAATCTCAACCAGTCTTGTTCAGACAACTCTATACCATGAGCTCCACACATGATGAGATCATAAGTTGCCATGGGCTGCTTCTCTGCCTATACCTAAGGTCTAATGTGAACACAAGTATGTACTGGACCTTAGTGTTTCTACCCTGGTAGTACAGAGCATGGATATTAGAAGAATTAAATTGGCCTGAGAACGTGAACTTAAATCCCAATGTAGAGAAAATCAGCAAATACAGTCATAACTGTGACTCTAGAATCTGCATGGAAGTCTTGGTCATTTTCCACAACTTTCCATGACAACTGTTTTTCCATTTCTTTATAAGGGTTTCCCATGATCACGAGTGGGAAGCCTGTCTGTGGTGTGTGTGTCTATGTGCTGTGTTTGTGTGGTGCGTGTGTGAGGAGCTCCGAGACTTCCACCCCTGCCCGGTCCAGCCCCCCTCCAACTCAGTCCTTGTCCCAGGAAAATTTACAGGCCACTCCCTTCATCTCCTCCTTGTACACAGCTGCAAATCGTGCCTCCTGCTCAGGGCTGAAGTGGTTCTTCCAGTCTCCTGCCACCCCTGAAACACACAACAGCCTAACTGCAGAGAAGGAAGCTCCTGGACAACTGGCACAGAAACAAGAATTTGTCTTCATCAAGGGTCATCAGTTTCATGCCCTTAACTCTGCGGCAGTCCAGTCCGCGACTCTGCGGCAGTCCAGTCCATTGAGGCAGAATCAGGACCTGGTTTAAAAAAAAAAAAAAAAACTGCCCCTGCTCCTGCTCCACTCACCTTTCCTGAGGAACGGGGACTTGCTAGAGTCCATGATATCGGCAGGCACTAGGGAGTAGTTGGACATGGTGTTGTTCCTCATGCCATCAAAGCAGCATTGCTGGCAGGCAAGGTCCAGGGCCTCGGCACTCAGGTCCCTCCCCAGGAACTTCGAGATGCGCTGCAAGGCCCCTCTCAGGTCCTGCAATGGAAAAACAGCACGTACAGCCCCGTGAGAAGCCTGGCCAGACACAGACGTCCCTCACATAAAAAGAATTTATAGCAGCCCTGGTCCTGGAGGTCTACTAGAAGTTTTAGCTCTTCAGGACCAGCTACAAATCCCTTAGTGCACAGGCTCCCAGCCCTGGTCCTAGAGAAACTCCCAGTGTCTGATGGCTGACTGACTGGTTTCCACTGCAGCCCCAGTTGTCAACCACTGACCTGACCTTTCTGCCTATTAAAGAGCTAAGATCCACTGAGGAGGCTGGAGTGAAACAATCATCATAAGTCCAGTTAAGAAAACCAGCAAACACAGGCCAATGCAAAGGATAGGAAAGTAATAGCATTCTGTCTCTCCTACCTCCACCATCTCCTCATAGGCGATGTACATGATCCGGTCTCCCAGGTCGCTGCTCCTCCAGCTCTTCACGTGGTCTGTCCATTTCCCAAACAGCACTGCCCAGAGGCACGAGGGGGTGGGGGGGGGGGGGGGGGGGAGATCAACACAGCTTACCTCACACAAAGACCGGGGCGGGCAGGGCACAAGGCACAAACAGGTGGTGTTCTTCCAACAGGTGGCACAAACGATACAGTACAGATTCCTACCAAATTGTGACTCTCTCTCCTGCTCCCCCTCTCCATTATTCCTCTCTACCTTCTTTCCCCCAACCTCTCTGCCTTTCTCACTCTCCTTCCCCCTCCTCTTCTCTCCCCAAACTCCACCCCCAGCCTCTCCTTCCCCCTCAATTGTTTCATCCGTCTCTCTGTGCTCACCATTGCCAGCCAGGAACTTGTCCAGGAACTGGTCGAAGGTGCCTGGGTCATCAAGAAAGCTGGCCATCTTGTGGAAGTGGAAGGAGGAGACGGCCACGTCCTTGGGGTTACGGGTTACATAGATCACCTGAGAGAGAGAGAGAAAAAGTGCATGAGAGGGGAAGGGAGGGAGGACGAGAGAAGGGAGTTCAAGCACTGAACACTACATTACCAAAATACAGGAGGAGGGACTTAACATTATATAGCATTGTATTAGCTCTGTAGGTGATCTGCGAAAACATACCAATGTCAAATTTTCTATTTCCGGGTTTGCCATGGAAATTTTGGAAATAAATAAATCCAAACAGAAACTCACAATCTCAGGACAGTCAGGTTTAACGAATAAAGTTTAATATAAGCTTATATGGTTATCAAATTATAAGGCTGTATACTTATTATGTTGTAAAGTTATAAAGCTTGTGTTAGGGGTTGATGTACCGCACAAGAACTTCTCTTAAGCAGACCCGACTCCACCTCCTGTCAAACTAGCACACTGACCTGGGTTCTGACCCACTTCTTAGCAACCCAGGTTCTGATTGTTGTTAGTGTGAGACCACAGACATGGGGGGGAAGAGTGGATAAACAGCAACCCACCTCAGGAGAGCCAGCACTGACCCGGCTAGAGCAAAAGGCCACTGTGAACTTCCTGCAGGGACCATTCACCTCACCCACTTACTGAAACTGTGTGAGAGGGCATAACCAACCCGCTGCACACAGGCCCTACTTAATGCATGGGCTTACCAGGGCTTGAGCCCCGGGGCCCGAGCCACAAAGGCCCCATGTGGCTTGGAGAAAATGTGTATAATGTATCTATGTCATCTTTACTCGTGGTTGGATTTGCTCTTGTGTGGCATGCAGCACGGATTGATGATGATGGTGATGATGAGGAGTTGGATTATGTAGCCTATTATTAGTGCGTCTTTATTTATTCCATCTCGAAGCACTTCGTGGCAGGAACAGCAAATGTTATCCAGGTATCATTTCACAGAAATGCCTAAACGTGTGTGTTGATGTTTCTCTTGTGAGACTGGGCTGGAAGTGATCACTGTCACCAATTACTTTGTTAGTGAAATATACACCGATCAGCCATAACATTATGACCACCTGCCTAATATTGTGCAAGTCCCCCTTTTGCCGTCAAAATATAGGTTTCAAAACATTTGATAGGTACTGACCACCGTAGGCCGGGAACACCCCACAAGAGCTGCAGTTTTGGAGATGCTCTGACCCAGTTGTCTAGCCATCACAATTTGGCCGTTGTCAAAGTTGCATAGGCTGGATACATAACTTCAGCAGCCTGTGAACTATGCACAGACATTAATGGCAATATGTTTCACGGGGCGGGTTCACCCTATGAAGATGAATTCCACAGTCCATGCTTGTGTGCACATTGCTTGCTGTGTTGGTGGTGAATGATGTGATAAGGGGTTTGTGGTCTTAAAAGGGGGTGCCTAGGAGGTGGTGGGGGGGGTCAATCCAGGTAGAGGATTAGAAGAATCATCAATGATACCTTTCAAAACATCCCAAAGCACTTACAATAATACAATAGCAAGCTACAGATCAGTATGGAAAACCACATGAAAACATCTCAACACGTCAAGCAGGTGTGAAAGGGGCTGTAGTGCAGAGCATGCTGGGAACACTGGCGAAGACAGCCACACAGTTACCTTGGCCTTGGACGTGAAGAAGGAAGGGGGCATGAGGTGGTAGGGCAGGTGTGTGACCATGGCACGAGGAGGGGGGCGGTCTCCCAGGACCAGGGAAGCACGTGTTTCCTCCAGCCAGGGCACACGGTCCCAGTTGGGAATGGTCTGCACAGGTGTCAGGTTCCCCCCACTCAGGATTACAGGTAGGATCTCCTGCATCCAAGTAGTGCCTGGGGAGATGAGAGAGAGGGCGGAGACAGTCACTCACACCAGTTTGAAAACATCACTCCATTGGTAAAGAGAAGAGAACACAATAACCTAACCGCATCTAAAGCAGTGGTCAGTGGATCTTCAGCCCTACTCCTAGAGCACAGCTACAGTAGAGCCATTCAACCCTCCGAGCCAGCATTTAGAAAATTTGCTCCAAACGCTGCCTGATAGAGAGTTGAGCCTTTGGGCCCTATTTGTCAAACTGTCAGATACAAAATGTATTAATTATGGACAGAATAAGAATGGTTTAATAACAGTTTGTCATTCATCAGCTCAAAATGCGATTGCAACAATGTTAGGAAAATTGTGATCAACAAACTTAAAAGACAGGTGACTGTAATGCATAGTTGAACAGAGAACAACTTACACATCAATGGTAAATTACTTTTGAAAAATACCAATATTGTATACACATGTACACCAGAGATTCATACAGGAAAACAAATTTAGTTATTCATTGGGTTAAACACTGGGTTATTCACGCAATGTTTTATTTCTTCCTGAAATATCATAAAAATTTTACAGAAAACAGGGGCTGAAATAACATCTACCCCAACTTAAATTAAAAATGTAATCCTTATTCAAAGACAGTAAATCTGTTGTATTTGTGGTTCAGTGAACACCAGCATTTAAACTTGCAGATTGTTGCAAAAAACCTTAAGAACATAAGAAAGTTTACAAATGAGAGGAGGCCATTCGACCCATCATGCTCGTTTGGTGTCCATTAATATCTAAGTGATCCAAGGATCCTATCCATTCTATTTTTAAATGTTCCCAAACTTTCAGCTTCTGCCACATCGCTGGGGAGTTTGTTCAGATTGTGAAAACTCTCTGTGTGAGAAGTGTTTCCCGTTTTCTGTTCTGAATGCCTTGAAGCCCAATTTCCATTTGTGTCCCCTGGTGCGTGCGTCCCTGCTGATCTGGAAAAGCTCTTCTGGTTTGATGTGATCGATGCCTTTCATGATTTTGAAGACTTGGATCAAGTCCCCACATAGTCTCCTCTGTTCCAGGGTGAAAAGGTTCAGTTACCTCAGTCCCTCTGAGTAGGACAATCACTTCAGACCTGGAATAAGTCTGGTTGCTCTCCTCTGAACTGCCTCTAGAGCAGCGATATCCTTCTTGAAGTGTGGAGCCCAGAACTGCACACAGTATCCAGATGAGCTCTAACTAGTGCATTGTACAGTCTGAACATTACTGCCCTTGTTTTAAATTCTACACTTTTGACAATATACCCTAACATTCGGTTTGCCTTTTTTATTGCTTCCCATTGTTAGGATGGAGAAAGTGAGGAGTCCACAGAGATTCCTAGATCTCTCATGCTTTAATTCATCTAGTTCTATTCCTCCCATAGTGTAATTATAGTGGACATTTTTGTTACTTGTATGTATTACCTTGCACTTGACCCATTTTCAATGCCCTGGCTGAGGGAAGGAGGTTCTCAACCAAGATTTGACGGTACATGGCCCCGTCCATCGTCCCTTTGATGCGGTGCAGTTGTCCTGTCCCCTTAGCAGAAAAACACCCCCAAAGTATAATGTTTCCACCTCCATGTTTGACGGTGGGGATGGTGTTCTTGGGGTCATTCCTCCTCCTCCAAACATGGCGAGTTGAGTTGATGCCAAAGAGCTCGATTTTGGTCTCATCTGACCACAACACTTTCACCCAGTTCTCCTCTGAATCATTCAGATGTTCATTAGCAAACTTCAGACGGGCCTGTACATGTGCTTTCTTGAGCAGGGGGACCTTGCGGGCGCTGCAGGATTTCATTCCTTCACGGCATAGTGTATTACCAATTGTTTTCTTGGTGACTATGGTCCCAGCTGCCTTGAGATCATTAACAAGATCCTCCCATGTAGTTCTGCAGTGAGGAATCAGCCTTCTCATGATCATTGAAACTCCACGAGGTGAGATCTTGCATGGAGCCCCAGACCGAGGGAGACTGACAGGTATTTTGGGTTTCTTCCATTTGTGAATAATCGCACCAACAAGCTGCTTGGCGATGGTCTTGTAGCCCATTCCAGCCTTGTGTAGGGTCTATAATCTTGTCCCTGACACCCTTGGACAGCTCTCTGGTCTTGGCCATGGTGGAGAGTTTGGAATCTGATTGATTGATTGCTTCTGTGGACAGGTGTCTTTTATACAGGTAACGAGCCGAGATTAGGAGATTAGGTGCTCCTAATCTCAGCTCGTTACCTGTATAAAAGACATGTTATACTGAACTTAAACCCCCTACTGTTTAAAATAATTAAAAGGCTCTGATTTAAGAAATGATTACTTCAATTAAGGGTTCAATTAAGTCATTGAGAGCTCGGTTGGAACAAAAACCAGCAGGGTAGGGGGTACTCCAGGACCAGATGGAGGAAACGGAAAGAAGGAAAAAGGAGGAGGAAAACTAATTTTGTCCTACTGGACAATGTCACTGGAACCCAGTAGTAGCAGAGAATGGTCAGCTCTCTTGGACCAGGTCTGGAAATCCCTGACTGAAGTCAATAATTCAGTCAAATTAGCACATTGGACCTACATTTCGGACAGGATGACTGGATATTTTTAAATCAGGGGAGGCGCTTGTATCCTCCATTCCGTTCCGCCAGAGTTATGCCACGAAGTCTGGGTCTTTAATACTTTAATATATGTAGTGGGTCTGTAATTTTCCGTTAACATTTCGTACTTGTGATTGTGTGTTACAAAAAAGGAGGAAACCGCATTTTAACAGTTTAACAGTTGTATCAGTTGACCTGCTTTACTTCCCACAAATTTGCGTCGCTTCGGGGTGTCCTTTAATCTGGTAAAGCAAAGGATTACTTTTGAAGTCAGATTTTAAACCACTCCCTGACTACTTCGTATTTGTATCATTGCCTAGTAACAGTTAAATAAAAAATAAATTATACCTAGAAGTCAGAAGTAGGGGAAATGTAAAGCTCGTTGTTTATTGTTCTGGTTTGCGCTATTGAAACAACCGAGGCAGACTTTCACAGAAGTCATTCAGGAGGACTGTGCGAAGCGGTGCAAATTAATGAAAATTAGTGTGTGGGGGGGGGGGTTGCTTTTCAATCGTACTGTGCAAAACGTGAGGGTCTATACAGACTTTAGATATATCGTATTTAAATCTCATATTTAAAATGTCTGATATATTGGTCTTACAATTCCAAAAAGACTAAAATGGTCCTATTATTACCGAGATTAAAAAAGCAACATGCATAGACCTACATGCTTCGAGGATTTTACAACAATTTTCAGCTTTCAAAACTGAATGAAATGGCAATAAAACTTAGTTAAAACACAGCGCAAAAGCTATTTATATTTTTTAGCTATAGAGATAATCGGTGTCTGCGTGAGTTTTTTTGTATTCGTGTTTACGACTTATCGGTCAGAAGTGGCCAGATGTGTACAAGTACAAACGTGGGCCACAATAGGCTATAGCCAGCGCTACAGTATTACTGCCGGTCGGGCTATACGTACCAGACTTTGGATAAGTAACCGCAAAAACATCATCGTCTCGAACTTGAAATTCCGCGGCGTATTTCAGACTCTCGGCCGAGTGAGTCTCTGTCGGGACCATCAACCCTTTAAACAAAATATACTTCCCCTCGGTTGTCATTCTGTAAACGGCAGAGCTCAGGAACAGAAACCGTATCCTTAACTAAACTGAAGCCCTTCTGCAAGGCGCTAGTTGTACAGGCAGCAAGCGTGTCTGTCCGGTTCCGACGTCAGCCGCCTCACAGGCTGCACCGCCCCGCCACCTCAATTCACCTGACTGGCAAATACCCAGCAACGGGGCTGTTTTGAAACTCATCCCAAAACAAAATAAGGGCAGACGTTTAACATAACTTTAGCCGTTAAAATCCAAAACTGTAGCTAATTTGGATCTGTGACTCCAGACCCAAATGTCTAAAGGGTGATACACACACAGTTTCGGCGGAGGCAGCCCCTCCTGACGGAGCACATGGAGGAATGCGGATCAGAGCTGAAAGCAAGTTACAACCAGGTCAGCGCACAATCACTGCATTCCCTGCCTCCAGAAAACAGTCGTCTGTTTGTCTAAATAGTGCAGCGTGTATGCGACAGTGACAGAGGGGAACAATGGCCACAGTCACATGACCTCGCCACCCGTATTTTATTCCAGCGAGGAGGGGGCTCTCACTACCCCCCCACCTCCCCCCCTCCGGCCTTAGCAAGATCCCAACCTACATCACCACAGTCAATACTTGGAGTTGCAAAAAATTGTTTATTACCAGTGGCTGCCGGCCCTATTGCTAACAATAAACCCCCAACTGAAACCGCCTTTAATACCGGGCGATTGCACTAGCAATCGTGACAACCAAAAAGAAAAAAGGAAACAAGACAAAAACATTAAAAACAGGCAATAAAAACACTCAAACTAATCCTAAAACCCACCAATAAAACTAAACTAAACTAAAAGTTAAGCCTGCCCCCAAGTCAAAGTCCAAGTCTAGGGAATACGGTGCAAGTAAGTAAAAAGGGAGTCTCTTATCCACCAAATGTCCATTCGAGGTCGAACAGGTGGAGGTCTCTGTAAGGCTTGGCAGCACGGGGTCCCCCTTACACTGTCGGCCTCTGGACCAGGCTCTGCAGTGGCACCAACCCTGGGAAGGGAGAGAGAAAGAAAAGGAAATTCAGGAGGGACGTGTGGTTTGAGGCCGGGAAACTGAAATCACCCACTACAGATGTTAATTCTCATTCACGTCCCTCTGCTATCCTTTTCTCCAGTGTGTCTCTCCAAAGGTGCACGACTGTCCGCCTCAGGCCCAGCTGACTGTAGGGGGGACACCGTCTCTACCAAACCTGGAAGATAAGTCTAATTAGTAGGAAATCTGTCTCGTGTCTATACTTGGACTGATTATTTCTATTTTTCCTCAGGATACTATAACTGTATTAAGAGGAGACTGCCAGTAGCCATGGAATGTGTGCAGCAAACTGACTAAAACTCTCATTCAAGACGAGAGAGTTTTCCACAGAATATTAGAGTACTTATCCTGGCGTGAACAATCCCCCTGTTCCAATCAGCGGCTTCCTCTGTTCCTCAAGGCTCCGTCTTCCTGGCCTTTATTGTTCCTAATCGCCGCACACCCTCCTGTCCTGCTCCCTTCCCGGCTCTGGGCTTCACTGCCTGCTGTGCTCTGCACTGCTTAAAGCAGGTTTTTTTCGTTATGGGTGAGGAGAAGATAAATGAAACAGGTGTGCTAGTTGAAAGAGTGGGGGACACCGCCCAATCAGACAGGTGTGTCCTTAATTAGCGCCTGGAGCTCGTTAAAGTGCTGTCTTCATGTGAGAATCTGATTAAGTTAAGACGAAGTAAATAGTGAAAATTAACAGAAGTAATAAAACTAACAAGTGTAAATATAAACCCACAAGAAAACACTCCATAATAAAAGAAAAAACATATTATTATTATTATTATTATTATTATTAATAATAATAATAATAATAATAATAATAATAATAATAATAAATACACCAATTAATAGGGAACACAATCAACCCTCCTAGCACTTTTTGTAACATGCACACGAGTCACGAACAGGTTATTCCCAAGACTGGCAGTTATCAAGCCCGTTAGAATGATCATAATGCATGTTATTGTGAGTCTCCATCACTCTATCACTCCGAGGAAGAGCCTTATACATCATTTTCGTAGCAAGGGTTCAATTGTATTCTCTGTGGGTAAGGGTTTTGCAAAGCTCCTAACATGGCTCCTCCACACAAAAAAGGGCTCTAACAAGAATGTTACCGACATTCATTACACGAGCGTGAGTGTCAGAGCTGCATCCCGTAGCCGGTTGAAGTGAAGCCAGATCATGGAAAACAAGACAAATAAAACTCTACAAATTCGAAACCAAACTATGTTTGTGTAATCTGTCTTCTGTCAAAACCCTCACGACCCCCCCCCCAGATCCTCAAGTTTTAGCCTTGGATGTGGACCCCATCTCATTTTTATCCATATCATGTCCAACGGCTCTATTCAACAAAAAGGGACTCGGGATAGTCATTTCCAAAACCTTTCTCACAGGAACAAATCACATGCATCATTTCCTGATGTATTTAGCTTTGTGGTTAAACATAGAATAACCAGACATTCATAACCCATTTAATATTTTTTAGTTTGAAACAATTTCAACAATTTCGGGAAGAGGCACTGAAACGACAACCCAGTCTCACTAGAGAAACGTCAATCGGCTAATGATGCCATTCTCGATTATTGGTATTTCCAATATAACGTTTATTTTAAACCAGTAAATACTTGCACACCCTAGATAAAAATAGATTTTTTTTTTTAAATGCACTACATGTCCCGGCCTCCTTTCTAACGCCAACTTCCCTATTCGATGGCCCTTCAGCTGCTCCTTGTATTTTCTCTCAGCTCCCATAAACATAATACAACAAAATAATCCAAGAATGAAGAAGTAACTCCGCAAAACACTGTCATAACCGACCCAAACTCACATTGAGTTTCTAGTCAACACCCCGAGGAGCAGACGGCGTGTCAGCACACAATCCAAATACTTCATTAATTTTCTCATCAGCTTACATTCAGATACACCGTCTTCGGTCCATAGATGACAGATTACAAGAAGAAAAACAAGTTTATCTTGACGGATTAAGTGAAATAACCCGTTGTAATTTTGATGTGGGCTGTCTCGGGCCAAGCTCGAGTCATTTCTCAGTTTCTCCCTTGCTTTACCTTTCATGGGATGATCTACAAAACATGGTAGTTTAAGAAAACTTGTCTATATTTCAAATGCACGTTATTGACGCGAGGCATGACTGAATAATTCAATATCTAATAGCAGAGAGGTACAGGCCTGGTGTTACGACGTATAATACCGGTCTTCATTTCCACCTGAGATCGCAGAATTTATCCTACTCCCAAGGTCCACAGATTGGACACATGGACACAGGTTACACATGCTTGGAAGTTGATTATGATTATGTAATTTATGTATGGGCATCCTGAAATCTCCCTGCACTCATGGTTGCGCAACTGGAAAAGTAATACCTGATCGGGCAAGGGAACACATGTTGAGCGCAAATCTATTGTGGCTAGAAATAGCATGCAGGTGATTATTTCCAAGGTCACCTGTGCCAACACAGTCATAGGGATCTGCAGACATTCCTACCTACTTACTTACTTACACTCACTCACTCACTCCCTCTCTCTCTCTCTCTGGTACCCTACAAGGAGTACTCACCTGACTTAGGGTATGTGACAGCCAATATATCGTCTTTATGAAACTGAAATTCCTCGGCGTATCGGAGGCTTTCGGGAGTGTGAGCGATGCTGGGGAGCAACAGCCCGTGGTACAGCAGATAGTTACCGGTGGTTGTCATGTCGAAATAATTAAAATAATAATACTAGTAAGTGTCGGAATTATTCCGAAAAATACAGCAACCTCTAAAGATGATACAATGCCTTGGCCAGGAGCAATTTATACGGGAAGATTGCATCACACATTTCGAGCGACAAGTATCCGCCCTTCCCTACTTCAGCCAATCACAGACTCCACCAGATCATATTACTCTACATTGCGCCTTTGAATAGGAGACTCTGGGGCATCAGAAAGAAGGCATGTTAATCGTATTACACACCTGGAGAAATGCATGGGAAGAGGTTTATGGGTTTGTTTCTTTCATGTAAAGCATTAAACGTGCATGTGCTGCTGATCGCGACCCAGTATTGGATGAAACAGTTGTTGAAAGTGGGTTTAGTTTGAGCTTAATCTTATTATGAGGGTCCGTTTAGGAAATAATTCAAAAGTTTCATATGTAGGTGTGTTAGCATTTCATATGCATGTGTTGGAGTATTTCATATGTGTGTGAGACTATTCAATTTCGTGTGTGAGTGTGTGTTTAATATGTGTGTGTGTGTGTGAGCATTTCATATGTGTGTGTGGAAGCATTTATGTGTGTGTGTGTGAGTGTTTCATTTGTGTGTGTGTTTCATTTGTGTGTGCAGGAAAAGTTAAAATTATTTCCTAATATCCCCATATAATATCTTTTTAGCTATTCGAGTGTATTAGTTGTTTGTCTTTTATATAACGGTCATTTTAACAGTTTTATTCGCCCCTTCTCAATAAAGCAGATGTTAGAATATTAACCTATAATGTTGCGTGGGATGTCGTGCATTTGACCATGGGGTTGCCTGTAAATTTGTTTACGAACTGTGAAATGTATGCCTACGTGAAATGTGTTACATAAACTGACCGTTCCGCAACTGTTTAAGCTGAGAGCGACAGGGGAGACTGGAGAAAGACGATCATAAGAAAGAACATAAAGTTCAATGTAGTCCTTTTAAGAGCTCAGCTGGAATGAAAACCATCACACACACAGGCTCCTCCAGGGCGAGGGCTGGGACACCATTTGTTTAGCTCTCGGTATTCACTGTAAAAACCCGATTAAAACCTTACACTGGAACCGCAAAATACCTATATAAACGGGCACGGATCATTCATATGGAACTCAAAAGTCCCAAAAGTTTCACAAACTCCCAAAAGGGGATTTTAGCAGGTGGCCCAGTCTATCGCGTACTGGATTACACTAACGAAAATGCTGCGTTTACATTACAGATTACACAAAAGACCTAGTGTTTTTATTTTTTATTTTTTATGATTTCATCATTTGTTATCATTGAGTGCAAGTGTACTGCGAATTACAACACAAGTAACTGACAACGTGACTGGGTTAATATGCGGAATGGAAAAGGCAACTTTCTAAGTGGATTCAGATACGAGCTGCAAAGTATTTGAGGGCTAGATTGTATCTGTGGGAAATTATATTTATCTTCCACACAAATAGAAAACATATAACATACATCATAATAATTATAACTAATACATTTGTAAACATGTAAATATTTCTCCAAATATCCCAGTGATTGAAAGGGCTGCATGTCTTGCCTGTTTATAGTCTGATATACAGTGATAGTCTTTGCATTTACACTGACATTTCTGATCCGGATCATTTGCATCAGTAGCATCTGATCAGGATCAGAAATGGCAGTGTAAACGCTTGGCGATCGGATCAAATGTACCTCCCAGGGAGATGGTACAGATCCAGATCAAATGTATCGGTAGCATTTGATCTTGTCAGTGTAAACGTTCAACAGGTGTTGCGAGGAATTCAGTGACCGATAGCATTCTTGTGACCAGGTGGATGTGCGCATGCGCCGGCAGCAATCGCCCGCTCTCTGCCTGCGGGAGCGCGTGATCACTCGCACGCGGCGCAAATCGTATTGTCAATAGCGCATGCGCACTGCTGCAAACAGAGCGAGATTAGCGCTTCTGCACGGCGCTTAGTTCTCTGTGCAATTGTACATAATGAAAGGATTGTTTAAAAACAACAGCAACTATACAAATTGTTTATTGAGATGTGTATACATTAGTTACACTTACTATACGATGTAAGTATATGTACTCTTACTATTGGTTATCGAACTTTATATACATAGTTAAAGTTGCACTTCTTAATACTGAAGATATTCTGTATTTGATCTGCTGTTACTGTAAAATATATATTTTGCCGCCCCGGGTAGGTGTTTCTGCTAATTAAAAAAGAGAACATTACGCAATGGATTCATGTAGGTAATTAAATTAAGTATTGTACGAAGTACGTGTATTTTTCACAGACCACAACAAACGCATTGAGACACTCTCGTTTATATTAATTTCTTATTACTACACAAGTAAAACCATATGTAAACATATGCAGACATCATACTTAAGCGACATAAATGCAGTACGATCTTCTAACTGTTTATTTACTTATTTATGTATAAGTAACTTAATTAGTGGTAACTTAACCACTTTTGTGACTAGTGTGTAAGGAAGGGGTCACCATTGTTTCCAAGGGGCAGAGTTTTTACAGCCACTGGAAAATTTGGTTTCAATCCACGCTGCCATATTTCCAATGCAGACATAATTTGTACTAAGGGACCCCAACCCAGCTCCCAGAGTGTCAATGCACTCCTCACTAGCCGGTTAGTCAGTCTAGCCAAATATATATTCAATATGATATAGTAGAAAAATATTGCGGCATTTCAGTGGATCGTTGAAAAGTACACGGCTTTGAAGGTATAGAAGCCTGTAAAACACTCCGGGGCCTACATAAATGTTCAAATGCATTTAGACAATTGACCAATAAAATCAAATAGACAATTGAGGACTTTGGCAGCATGAAAACCAGCACACTCACCAGCCCGCCAGAAACCAAGCCCGAGAACCCCACGGCATGTGCTCAAAGCAGCCGCAGAAGAATTAACTTTAAAAAATAAAAAGTTATGTGCCTATTCCCCCCCACCATTAGAATCCTTAATATTCTTCACTTTGTACAGCCGATTTGGATTTTTCAATATTTTTCCCCAAAAAAATTGGGATTAAATCAATAACCCATCATTGTGTATGTGAGGAGCAGTAATCACTGAGAATATTAAGACGACAAAAAGAGATTAAGATAAACAAATAATTAAGTACCCTTTTAGTTTTTTATAACTGAGACCAAAGTTTATTCTAAATGGTTAGAACATTAACATTAACAATAACCTTAATAACCAAAAAGCTCCAAAAAGAGAACAAAGCGACTTGCATACTGCGCTCAGTAATATGTAACATCCCCATCTAGCTACAAATAATATGTGCAAAGAGAAGGGAAAAAAAGGGAACAGAAGGGAATCACAGTATTACAAAATAAATGGGAGCAAACCACAATATCAGAAATACAAGTTAGGCTGTACAGTATTAGTTCATTTCCCGAGTAAGGAGCGCACATACTGCATAGCTCTGGCAGGGTCTTCAAAACATCGGGATTCCACTTCTGTGTCGATCTTCAGTACAGCTGGGTATAGAAGGGTGAATTTGATCTTGTACTCATGTAGTAGTTTCTTAGTTGGGTGAAATTTTTGCCGCTTTTTCTGCAAGGCTCTTGAGAAGTCAGGAAAGACCAGCACTCGGTGCACTCTCCAGGGGATCTCTCCCTTCTTTCTGGCGGCTCGTATAATCAATTTACGGTCTTGATAGTGAAGGAATCTCGCAATGACAGGCCTTGGGTGCTCGTCTGGTGTGGGTTGGGGACCTAGGGATTGATGTGCTCTATCCATTTTCAGATCTCTGTAATCTTCCCCAAGGTCCAGAATAGTGGGAATATTTGTCCTTAAGAATTTAAGCATATCTTCTCCCTCAGCCCCCTCTGGGAATCCGATAAAGTGGATGTTGCTACATCTATTTCTATTCTCCATGTCGTCAATTTTAACACGAAGGGTCTCCAGGTCAGTTTGAGATGCAGGGGGATTGGCCTTCATTTCCTCAGTAATGTGTATATATTTGCAATGTCCTTGCAACACTGTTGGGGTCTGACTGACTGTCCAATGGAGTGGAAGCTGCTTTGCCATCTTGTTCTATTTCAAGGAGTTGAATGTCATTTTTCGGTTTAGTTTTTTTCTTTGTAGCCACAGTCTGACTAGTCGACTTATCAGCCATTATGTCCGAGAAGTTCTGGGCGTCTGCTAATACTTTTTTAAAATTTGCAATCATCTGTATTTGCATAGTATAGGATTTTTGGTATGGGAGCGCAGAGTTCACGAGTTAGGCAGCCGTCTTCTCAGGAACGTCACATGACTCTCCACAAAACACTTTTCTATCAAAGCTGCCTATAGGCCCATGTGTGTGTCACTCAAACAGTCCCTTCCTGTTTCCTGTTTGTAAACCTAGTGATGTATGCAAAGTCTCTCTTGCCTTATTTACTATTTTTTAGTAATAAAACCAGTATTTGTTTGGGTTGTATATATTCATATATATGCAGTGCCTCTCGGTCTCCTCCTTGGTGGCTGCAGAGTTTTGACTCCTTAAGCCCCTCTGCCTCCTCCTCCAAGCCCACTGCTACCACTCCAACAATACAGAGCAGAAGAAGGCCCCCTCCTCCTCCTCTTCTGGCCCTGTCTCCTCCGACCAGGGGCCCCAGCTCACCAGACAGATCGTGTGATGCCGTGCTTCTGATGCAGAATGCCTGCATGGAGTTGATGGCAGAGGACACTAACTTGCTGCCTTCACCAACACCAGTGGAGGACACTCCCTCTTCCAACCACCAAAAGACACAGGGAGTTCCTGGCAGTCATCCAGCAAGCTGTGGACCAACTCCAGATCCCCTGGCCAGAGGACCCTGCCCCCCCATGCTCATTCTTTTAACAACAGCATGGGCAGGTGAGGCTTTTGCCAGGATCCAGGGCGCAAGAGAGGCGAGCCTGACTGACTTCCCGCTGGTCAACTCGACCATTGTAGCTCTGGTCTCCTTGCCCTGTCTCCTTATCTGCTGAGCCCCAGGACCTTTCCTGCCCTAACAGAGAGCCTACATGGCTGGAGCCCAAGTGCCTTGTCTGAGGAAAACAGAAAGTCTTCTAGCCTTCCCTGGCCAGCCTGGCAGAGACCCCAGTAGCAACCACTATGATGCCAGATGCCCAGCCACCAGATGCCCCTCTGTCTATCTGGGAGATACCGTCAGCAGCAGAATTGTTGGTCAGCCCCCCCCCAGCCCCCCATGCACATCAGTGCCGTACACCCCTCCAGCCTAACCCTGTGATCCTGCCAATGGTGATATCGCCCTTTCATGTAACCAGGCCTATAGAGTTGATGGCTTTCCATCCTCCTCCCTTCTCTGCAGAGGAGCAGAGTCAGCTGCACCTACTTTTCCCTGAGTGGGCACTGAAGTGCCACATGGACTGCACTGAGGACAGTCAGTTATTTGTGTCCTATGGCAGAGGTTCCCAAACTGGGGCCCGCGAGGGGGCACTAGGGGTTCCGTGGCAAAATGTCTTCTCTCCCCCATATGGAAAGGAAATATATTGCAATATATTATAAAAATCTGTGGGCATATCATTCAATATAATGTAAAATATATTTAGGTCAAAATAAATGTTCCCAAATTATATCTAAAATGCAAGTAAGAATATATTTACATTAATATATTCCACCAAAGTTATTTGAAATTTTTACAAAGCTCTGCTCAAAGCTCTGTAGCGCATCCCTCCAAGCTTATTGTATTGAACATTTCAATAAATGGTACAGTGATGGTGTAGGTTTTGATTGTGACTGAGTTTTAGTTGATAGTACTGTTCATTGTTTATTAAGTTCATTATTATAAAGTATAATATTGTAAACTAAAAAGTTATATATATATATTGCATTTGCATTGTTTTATTTATTCTTACAAAATAAAAGTTTTTCTCTCTTGAACATGGACATGTAGTACACAGGAGGGTTAATGAAAAACACATTTTGGTTCATTTTTGTTTGTATTTCATTCATCATATATTTATCTTTTAAAGCAATTTCAGGTGTTAAAACATCATTATTTTCAAAATCTGGTACCTGGGAAGGGTTTTCATTTTATTCTTCAGGGTTTCATCATAACACACAGAAACAACTGGCACACAACACCACTGTGCTCCACATACACAGCTTGAGATTGCTACAATAATAAAAGTAATAATTAGCTAAACTTCTTTCTGTCCCACAAAACACATTTTGGCTGTGCCGTGATGTTGAGATGCTGCACATGGGCCTGGTGCAGTGCGGGAATGAGGAAGGGGTTGCAGTCCAGTGTGGTCACTCTGACTGAAAGTGTCACCAACCCTTAATTAGGGTAAATTAATTGTTTTGTTATTATTTAGTTTATGTATTATTGCTTTATTTGTTTCTTTTCAGCTCTTCTGGTGGGTCATGTAATGGTTTGGTTGTGTGCATAATTTTATGGATTTACTTTTCTTGTGGTGGTGTGGAAAAGTTAATTAATTTATTGTTGTTATTGTTCAGCCCTTGTTCCCCCTTGAGTGTGCAGATGTGGCTGTTGCTAGGCAACTAATTCCTGATTGGAATTTGGATAAATGGTAAATGAAGAAAAGTCATAAAGTTATATACAAGTTATATAAATGCAAACATATTGAAAAACATTTATTTTAATTTGTGTTTTGTTTTGTTGTATTTTTATTTCTTTTTTACTTTTTTTTTCTTTTTTCCCCTGTCATTTTATTGTTATTATTTTGTGTGCTTGTATGCCTTGGTAGTTGTGTACAAAACGTTGCACAGAAAATGGGTGGTAATAGCTCCAGTAAAACGGGTGACTCACCACCCAAAGGTACACATGTGAGGTACATGTATGATCATTATCGAAGTGAAGCGGTGCGCGATGTGGACAAAAGGTGACAGAAAGTTAAGGTTTACAGAAGATGGGACTTTTGATTCAGATAGACTTGAGCACCTAAAAACGGTTTTGCAAAATAGGAGTACAAAGCCGGGAGAAATAAACTAGAAAGTGTTTATGATGTGGAATGATTAATGAACATTAAGAAATGAGAAACCAAAGCAGCTATCTTAAAACGTTTGTTAGAGAAAAGAAAGAAAAGACAAAAGTCATAATTCAATCTAGCCTAAGCTGAATGCCCCGAAGACAAATAAAAACAACAAAAAATATTTGTTTTCAGTATAAATGACAGTCCTCAAGATACTGAAGGAAAATTACTAGATAAGTATTAAATAAGGGTAGTTTGAGACACTGCAGGTCAATATAACATTACAACCAAAACCATGGTATCCGAATTTACTTTGGATATAAATTAATATGTCTCTCTTTGTATGTTTGTATGTTTAAAGTTTGCGAAAGCTACATGTCCGTATTTTCTCTTTCATTTACTGTATAGTCCAGAATATGACTAAGAGAGTCATAAGTCACAAATAGTTACAGAATGATAGCTAAAAAACGCCAGCAAGTAAGCATTTAACTGTACACATAATGCTATTGCAAACAGAAATAATTATACAAAATTAAGTTATTTAAACAGGTCTTACGAATACAGAAGTTAAAAGTAACATGTTAGAAATTGAATTGGAGCCAAATTTAGAAATTGGAATCCAAGGCAACCGCAAACATTTGGTGAAGGTTTCTTAGATATTGATAAATAGATAACCAGATACTCCAGGAAATTAAAGATGTGGTCATTTGGTAGCTATGAGTTCCACAATGAAGATTTTTTAAATCCCTAGGAATAAGATCCCTAAATACATTGAATAGGTAAGAAATTAACTATTGATCTGTTCAATCTGGCTTTGGGAACAGTTCTTCTGAATCTGTACTGGTGTAGATTGGACTTCAATAGGAGAAAGCTGACACAATAAAGACAGATATGAGCCGCACAGGCGGACAGTCTTAGTGCCCACACAGGCTCTTCATTGGGGAAATAATTGACTGCACACATATTAAAAAAAAAAAAAATGTTTTCCTGACGTACCTGGACATCATTATTGAGATCATTGAAAGGGCTTATTTCCCAAAGATTAACTAAATTTATTGGCTCACATACTGGAGTGAAATATATGTCTAAATAGTAATCATACCTATTGATAAATATAACTTGAATACATTTCTCAAAAGAAATTAGGAATAGGACAAAGAACAGCTGTTAGGATCCAGAGCAATGTTAACCAAAATTGAAGAAGGTTGAGAAAGGAGAGTTTGTTCTGTGTGAGACAAATGTAC
Source organism: Amia ocellicauda (assembly GCF_036373705.1). Classification (NCBI taxonomy): domain Eukaryota; kingdom Metazoa; phylum Chordata; class Actinopteri; order Amiiformes; family Amiidae; genus Amia; species Amia ocellicauda. Next base: position 29,025,585 of record NC_089861.1, on the reverse strand, counting down.
TGCCACGAGACATTCTGATGGTGATTGACTGGAATATGAGGGAAAATAAGGAAGTTACTAAAGGTGTAACATAACTTTAATGAAATTTAATTTAATGAAACATAGTCATGGCAAGTTATAAAACTGTTTGGAAATGGTCCTTTCACAAACAGAAATACACTATCAATTAGGAAGAGGGGGGCAGGGGGCAAGGGCCGTGACACTGCTCCCCCTGTTCGCCTGAGCAGACAAGCAGCCTGAGATGACTATGAGAGAGAGAGAAGGCAGAGACTGTAAGTACGTGTAAGGGTTCATAACTTACTACAAACAGAGCAAGAGTGTAATGAATGGTAATTTACACTGCTTGTATTATAATGATAATAATATTGATGTTGATACAGACGAATACAGCACATACTAGATGACAACCGCATAAAAATAATAATAATGAAAATAGGAATAATAGGAGTTGTTCCTAATTAAATGTAAATAATTTTAAATGATGGTTTATTGGGAAAAAGGTATTGAGAATCAAAGAGTAATAATTGCCATCATTTACCCAACTACTTTTAACTATGGTGTTGAAGGAGCTGCTGTAATAATTATTGTAATGGTCTCAGGTATTTAAGTTAGATAAAAGGACAAAGATAAGCATATTGTTTTGAAACTTTGACAGCTCCACACAAAAGAGTATCTACACTAGGAAGTAAAGCTGATTCAGTAAACACAGGAGATATGATACTGCTGACAACAGCTGAGTGATGTACTGAAATAATTTGATAAATGAGATAAATTGGAATCAAGATTATTATTATTTTGAATTGTCCCTTTACTAGAAACCTTATAGATTGTGCGAATGTCAACTAATGTGATAGAGATACCTTTTATAAGGAGGATCTCTGATGTTGTGTGAACCACGCATTGTGTCTTCAGATGACTGATTTATTCCACATGGCAGATATGCACATTATGAATCGTGTCCTGAAGGAACCGATGTCTGACCCGTAGTGGCAGAGGTGCATATGGAGAAGACGCTGGTGTTCTCGTTGAGACACAGTAGGCCGAGGGCGCGGCTTTAAAGACAGCCTCACGGCATCTTTTAACAGACCGATGTTGAGGTCCACAACGCTGAAGTGATGGTTGACTCTGTGGAGAAATAAGTTCAAATACTGTAATTAAAGGTTTTCCAGATGATAGGAATCTACAATATATTGTGAAACAGCTCAGATGATGTCCACAGTAGCATATATTCTTGTATTGATAGTTTAATTTTTAATGTACTATTAGTGGAGATGTCACATTATTCAAATGAATAGAATGAAAGTCAGAATCAGTCCATTGCCCTTCTCTTAAGATTTGTACAATGTACAATGTTTATAAATCAAAACGCAACAAATATATGTACAATACAGTTTACAAACTGAATTTGTAAAAATAACATTTTGCTGACTTTTGTATTTTCTTAGAAGCAACAAAATGTATGTGTTATATAGGTAGAAACTAGGGTTTGACTTTTATGACCTGGGCCAGGATGAAATGTAATTTGAGATGCACTATAAAAGCTCCAGGAAATTGCAACTGGCCACTGCACCTTCCATAAGAGAGCTCAAACATTTGCTAATGCATTGGTTGCCTCACAGTCACTCTCCCTGGTTTGCCCATCTGGCGCATGGTGTTGGCCACCCGGGCAAAGGGGGGATGTGTGCATTAGTCTTTTAAATTGGTTTGCCCCAGGTTTTATAGTAACAGCTTAGCAATATTGTAGAACTTGCCACATTTGTCAAGCTCATAATCCTGCAAAAGTTCATATGCAAATAGATTGTGTTCAAAAGCTTAAATGTTGTGGATATGAAATATATACTTGTAATAATGTATAGGTTTTCTAAATGGGTTGAAGCTTATCCCGTTGGAAGGCTGAAGTAGTAACAGTAGCAAAAATACTGTTGAGGGATGTTATATGTAGATTTTGCATTCCAGGGAAATTTCCAGCGATAGGAACACTCACTTCACTGGGACAATAGTGCAGGAACTATGCAAAGTCCTGCGAGGTAAATAACATTTTCACTGCCCCATCACTCTCAGTCAGCTGGAGCAGTGGAGAGACAAAATGGGATATTAAAGAATAAGCTGGCTAAAATATGCAAACAAACAGGACTCAAACATCCAGATGCCCTACCTATAGTCTTAATGACAATGAGATCGTCAGCAAATTGAAAAAAAACAGGTCTTTCTCCATGTGAGATTATTATGGGATGACTTATGAGACTCTCCATCACTCCTCCATTGTCTGTAAGGGAAATGGACATCCACTTGATGGATGATGCTATGTTGTCGTTTTGTATGGGACTAACATGTGCATTCGAAGCTGTCCATTCACAGGTGAAAGCCGCCCAGACTGAACCATCCCAGCAGGATTGCCGCCCCTTCCAGCAAGGTGACTATGTGTATATCAAAGCACACGAGAAAGTCCTCCCAACAGCCCAGCTGGACAGGGCCCTACAAGGTGCTCCTGACCACCCACACAGCTGTGAAGTGCCAAGGAAAGACGACATGGATCCACTCCTCCCACTGCAAACTTGCCAATTGAGGCAATCCACACAACCCTGGTGGAGAACAGCGGGATGCTCGCCTTCACCTGGATCCTCTTCCTTATCGCCTGCGGGACCATCGTATGCGCCATAGTAATCTGGGAAGAGGGCGCCTTCAACTCCAAGCGGATGGGATCATCACTGACTGGGGAAACCAGTCTAGAAGAAGCTGACATCGGCATCACCCTGCAGCTAACAGCACAGGGCCGGAGCAGTGGCCCAAAAGGAGCAACAGGACGCACCGGTCCACAAATACCGGGTGACGTGCTAGTAACCTCTCCCCTTTCGCATATTAACACCACAGACATTAACATGTACACTGATAAAATACAACTGAGGATTCGACAGCGACGAGACAGCCACCTGACCAGAGGAAACGCCTACCTCCAACTGTCTTATCCGTTTACAAAAGACTTGAATCTGTCAAGGTGCTGGGTGTGTTCACATGTTCCCCATAACACTGAGGGAGGCATTCCCATGATCCCAGTTCCCTTGACTGCAGAAGATAATTGTGCTATATGGAAACATTATAGAATAGATGTGAGTATCTGCAATACTGTTAATACATCTGCCTCAAAGTTGACTGAACAAATGCCCTATTTCCGCCCATATAACACCTCCCAGAGACCGCCTTCTATCCTTTTGGCAGACTCTATCCCTGGACGAGCCTGTCAGTATGGTAAAGGAAATGTGTTTGTAGGAAAAAGCTCCTGCAATAGCTCATGGGATATGGTGGGATGGGGGGTTTCAAATGCAGGAATTGCCACACTTGAAGGTACATATCTGATCTGTGGAAATTGTGCTTATCCTTGGCTCCCTGACAATTGGTCAGGTTCCTGCTGTATTGGCTACATGGTTAGCAATAAAACAACAGAATCTATAGATGATATAACAATAGAGATGACTGAACCACAGTCTTGCAGAATCGCTTAGCCCTAGATTTCTCTCTGGTGGTAAAAGGGGGGTGTGTGCTGTTATTGGTAAAGAATGTTGTACCTACATTCCTGACAACATTGAACAGATTAATGATCTCACGGATCACATTCATAAAGAAGTAACTAAAATCCACCAGACCTCGGAGTGGTCTCTGGAGAGCTGGATAAGTGGCTCCCTAGGAAGAATTGGTGCTATTATAGCCCAGAATCTGCTTTTTATCTTTGGCATACTCATTCTTCTTTATATTTGTTTTGTACTGATCAAGTGTTGCTGTGCTTGCACTGCTAGAGAAATGCAGAACAGCCTTACTGCTGAAATAAAGGATAATGTATGAGGAAATGCTGCAAGAACGCAGTGATATAATGGATCTTATGAATATAACCTAATTACACTGAATGATGTCCACTATTCCCCCTGAGGTTAAGGGTTACAACTCTAGGGTCTTATCAAGGCTCTGTACATATGTATGATTGTCCTTCATAGGACAAAATGGGGGAGTGTGGAAGGAAAGTTAGAAATTCTTTCTCTCATACCTGTTTTACTCTCTTGTATACTTAAGAAAGATAAGGTCAACCCAGAAGGACAGGCAAGAAGGTAGCTTGATTTCGGTTTGTTATTTACGATGAGAATCTTGGAGACAATGTCAAACAGTATGATTGAAGTGCCTGCTCCCTAATCCATGTGTTGACCTATGAACTCTGTCCTATAATGATATATATTCTGCTTAGCTAACTCTCTATGATAATATAGTAATGACTTTGTGATTGTAACCAGATATTTGTTTTTTGTGTATAAAAGCCTCTGACTTTTAAAATGAAGGCAGAGCGACTTTGGGCTCTTCTTGATTCACTGTTCCTCTCCACGCTGCGTATATTAAAGGCATTGCAACTAACGTCCAACCTGATTGAAGATGATTGTTCTTCCACACCAGCCGGGAGTTTCCCATCAATAACTCATAGTGGAGAGGTAGAGTGCGTTGATCAGAGAAGTTTATTCAAACACAAGTCGAATTGGGAGATTCTCACACAGAGGCGGTCTCAATGTAGTTTCTCAAAAGTTACATTCCACAGTCAGGCATAATTATACATAAATGCTTGTGACACGACGGACTTCTGTCCACTCCTGAAGAGACACAGATGGCAGTTTTTAGATGTCCAGAGGGTCTGCTGTACCTCTGTCGCTGGGGTATAGACAGTTTAGGCAGACTTGACTCATGTTGGCACCACACGAGGCCAGACACATATATATAATTATAGCGTATACCATCTTTCAGTTCCTCTTTAGCGGCAGACCTCATAGCACACATACACTTTAAGAAAAACAACTCGATGTAAGGTATTCCTTATTGATATACAATCTCTCATATAACTTGTTCTGTTCCCATTTACCCTCTTTATAGAATAAGTTCCTTTTTCCACCCAAGACTGAAGCACGTACATTCTGTTCTTTACCCATAGTCGGACAATTCTTTTTAGTCCTATGGTTCTCTGTGCACTTCCTCCTTATGGTTGCCATGTTATTGCTGGCAGTCCACCATGGGAGACTCAGTAACCAGATGCAGCATCAGACATTTAGCAGAGTCTACACCGATCCCTGAGCATCCTGTGGTCCCCTCTATTCCTATTATTTTACCCCATCTTCAGGTGTGTAACCAAGAAAGCTGATTGGGATCATAACAAGTAACATCAACCACTGCTTGTACAACAACATTGAAAGATCCTAATCATTAACATTAGTTTATGACTGAGAGGGAGATCCAGTCACAGTTGGAGTCAGAAGTGGTTGTAATTAAGACCTAGTTGGAGGTTTTGACCTATGGAGATGATTTTTTTTTACAGAAGCCTCTGTTGCTGTTCTTCCTCTAAGCTGGGCTGCTCCCCCTGCCAGCCCTTGACTTTGTGATCTATTGTGACTTTTTAAAATTTAATTCATAAGCAAAATACCTTCAGTATGGATACATGACAGAGATTCCGAGAACTGTGGCAAGGTGTGGATGATGAAAGACAGAGGACCGGGAGCACTCCAGTTCAACAGCTGCAGACTGTGCAAGCGACTGGGAGCACCCCAGTTCCACAGCAGCAGACTTCACATGCAACATCAGGAGCAAGTATGGTGCACTCATCGGAGGACATCGGAGCACTGATGAAATCTTTGATGGTGTTCCAAAGGTATTCAATTCATGAACAACAAAAGCAATGTATGCAGCAGCAGAGATGGGACTGGGAGCTCGAGAAGCTGATGTTAGAGCAAGCACAGCATTGGGCAGCCCTGGAGACCCGTGATGAACCCTCAGTAAGAGGGGGAATGGAGGAGCAGAAGGCAGCACCAGCAGTCATGGCATTACCACCAGCAGCAACAATACTGGGATCACAGTCAGTTTTGCAAACCCCAATGGATGAAGCCAAACCTGGCTCACTTGACAGACATGGATAATATTGAGCATTTTATTGTGACGCTTGAACAGATTGCAGTGGCATGCAAATTGTCGAAAGAGCAGTGGGCAATGCGATTGGCAGAAGTTTTAACTTTAAACCGGGAGCGGAGTCAGAGATGGCGGAGACCTTCATACCATGGAAAGCACAGCAGCATTTTAGGAGGGGAGGAAGCAAGTGTCCAAAGCCTTTAGATTTTGCTACAATGCAGAGAAATGTCAACAGTTTGAAGGGGTTGTTTGTTTGTTTGAAGGTGTGAATTGGGAAACTTATGTTTAGGTTGATGGCTTGTTGTACAGAGAGGGGCAGGAGTGTGCCATGGTGGTATCAACTGCATTGAGAGATAAGGTGTTGGCAGTAGGGTACTCCATCCCTATGTTCCCATATAAATATACAGCGCAGGTGAGGAAGTCTGAAAGAGGACAACTGCAGCCTTTTTAAATGTATTCTGTGTGTCTGACCATCCTTGATATTTAAAAAATCACTAACATTATTTTATGAGAGGGAGTTCAGGTCACATATTCATGTTTTCAAATCTCCTGTTGAAACAAAATAAATAGTCTTCAGATTTTGTAGAACTCTGTGTGCATGTGGACATGTGTAAGACTGAGGTATTTGGAAATTGAGACAGTTAATCTATTTTACCAACTGTCAAATTCCAAACTGCCAGGGCACTCAGGCTGGGCAGCGGCGGCGGCGGCGGCGGCGGCGGCGGCGGCGGCCAGGATCGGGACCGGGACCTCTGGTTCGATGGACGGGACTGGGACCTCTTCTACTCTTCCCACAGTGTGGGATCCCTACATACAATTTCTGCAAGGCTTTTTGTGAGGGGGTCGACTGCTTGCCCAAGCTCAATTCACATTTGAGTAGTAAAACTCGTACAGATGTATAACCATAAAAAAATCATTATTTTCATTAGAGACGGCTAACCTTACCCATTTCAAAAACACAGAAGCGACTTAGAACTAAGTATTGCTTAGTTTTAGAACTGACAACACCTGTATTTCCCTTACAAAAAAGTAATGAATAGCTAAATCCTTAATGCATTCATGGGAAAACATTGCTAGCTATAGATGGTGAGCCTTCAAGCCTTCATTGTATTCTTCCCAGAAAGCTTGTTACTACAGTCCACAGTTTCCCCGGTTTGGCTGGTCTTGCATACACATATGGCAAAGCGCAGCCTGGGGACCAAATGCGACCCTCAAGGATGTTTGGTGCAGCCCCCCCAAACCCAACCTTCAATCACCCCTTTCTGAAACTGTGTCATGACTGAGGGGGTTCTGCGTGGACATGTGATCAACTGCACCACCTCAACTGGTGAGCGAGAGACGAACTCGCAAACCCCCTATGAAATACTCTCCCCAGGCTGACTTGATTGGACCCCAAGACTTGACAGCAGGAAGTAAGTAATAACTATTTTTATTTAGAGGTTGGATCTCACTTGCATAGGACACAAAGACTGTGCTCAAACAAATGGAAAACACAACAGGGAAGATAAACCGACCAATAAATACATCATGACTAAAACCGTCTTTAATATTCAGGGCACAATAAAAGCTAAAATACCCTACTCAAAAAGAAACAAAACAAAAAATCTAAAACTATTATTCCCATACTAGAAATGTATACATAAAGCAGCAGGAGATACTCAAAATACAAAGCTAAGTAATTCACAACAGTGATACTGTGAGCTGTGAGCTGTCTACTACGGGACACAATTACTCTACGGTGCCTCCAAGACTGGTAGCCAATTCAAGCCAGGCAAAACACTGACTGGCTCCACACCGCTAGCCCAAATTCCAGAAGAGATGCAGGTCAGTAATGTTCATCAATAAAAGTAAGTGCAAATATGCAATGTAAGTGTCTCTTTCTTGTCTGCTTGTAGGTTAAATGTCTTAAAATAGCCACCAGAAGAAAAGTGAGGGAAGACAGCGACTATCCAACAATGCAAGTTACAGTCAAAGCTCAGATTCCAGAGGCCCCCAACCATCCTTTAACATTCTGTGGTGTCTGAAATAAAGTGCTCTAAATGCCGGTTCCTCAGCCTCTTATTATCGCAATCGCTTTTCCATCAACGGGAAAACAAAGTACTTATCCATGCAGGGAGGGTCCGCCTTTCTTCCACGGTCTCCAAACGTTGCGTCTTTAATTCCATAATCTTCTACGTAGTCTGCTCACCCGGCTCTTCCTCTGACCCAGGTCCCCGGAGTCTGTAGCTTCACTGTCTTTATCCCCCACTCTTTCCTCCAGTGCAATGTAAGAGAATTTGATATGCTTGGTTTTTCAGTCAATCTAAATAAATTGTTGAACTGAAAAGTCATAGGTCCATTGGTTTCTCGTTTAAGAATCTTTTTTAGAGAAAACTACTTACCTCAATTCCGAAAAAGTTGGGACAGTATGGAAAATGCAAAAAAACAAACAAAAAGAGTAATCTGAAAATTCAATTCACCCTGTACTATATTGAAAACACATTAACACATTATTTGATGTTTTACTTTGTGAATTTAATTTATTTTTGAAAATATACACTCATTTTAAATCTGATGACAACAACACACTCCAAAAAAGTTGGGACAGTCGACTGTTTACCACTGTGTAACATCACCTTTTCTTTTAATAACACTTATTAAGCGTTTGGGCACTGAAGACACCAGTTGGTTATGTTTAGCAAGTGGAATTTTCCCCATTCATCCTTCGTTGCCTTCGTTGCCTTCTTTTGCGCTTCATAAAGTGTCATGCATTCTCAATTGGAGACAGGTCAGGACTGCAGGCAGGCCATGCTAGCACCCACACTGTCTGCTTACACAACCATGCACTTGTATCTCTCTCTCTCTCTCTTCCTCCTGCTCTTCTTCTTGTCATTGTCTCCCTCTTCTTTGATCTCCTTGAACTCCCAAAAAAAACTTCTCTGTTTGTCCCTAGTTTTATAAGGTTTCCTTTCAACCAATCACATTTTGGCAGCAGGACATGAGAAGGGTGTGTGATACAGATGTAACTTAGAGGTGGGGGTCTTTGGAGATTGGCTAGGAGCCAATCAGAGGACAGATATCATTTGGACTCTGGACACATAGATAAGCTAGGGTCTACCAGGGGCCTCCATAAAATTTTGGGAACTAATTTACAAAAACAGATAGCATAGAACTTCCCATAGAAAAATACATTCTAACAAATAATATCTTACAGCAAGCTTAGGTTAAGGTGTTTTGTCTCATTCCTGCTTCACTGCTGGTCTGTGTCCGTCTGCCAAAGAAACAGAGCTCCCTGCTTTTTTTTCCAGATAATGCATATAAATAAAATAAAACATCCAGTTGTAGTATAAAATAAGTTATCTAGCACAGTAATCATGTTTTTATTTATTTTTACAGGCACATGATTTTATGTATAGGTATTGATTGTGCTTGCATGGAACATGTTAACCTTCTTAGAGAGGGGGCTGTAGCATCCTGTGGTCCATGTTCCGGACCACTCAGACCATATCGACTATATGGGGAACTATATTAATCGAGTGGTCCGAGTGGTCCCTGCAGTGGAATTATATATTTTAAAAATAATAATAATAATGTACACATAAGAAAATAACATATACTGATCAGGAATTGAACCCAGATTCAAACCACTGCACTATCTGATATACAGACTTAATACAAAACCTATTTCAAGTAGCCTGCAGCCATCGCTGCCAGCTGTTGTGACTTAATTATTGATGTTATAGTCTCAAATTAATGTATTAATTAAAAACATACAGTATAATAAATAATACAAAATAGTTTATCTGTGTGTCTGCATGTATTTATGTATATATTTATATAGCCTGCCTACTATATATACACATATGTGTGTTCCATGGCTCTACAATAAGTGAATGGTTACAAATGCTCAAGTGGAGAACATATAATGATGGGGTGAATTGATGTGGGGGTGAACTGTCATGGACCCATTATGATGAACCCAACATTTGACATAAAAATGTATCAGTATGGAAAAAAGTGGAGCATAAGACACTTATTCTTAGACATTTCAAAGAGTTACAATTCATTATATAAAAACAATTTTACTCATTTGTAATGGTATGAGATTTTTAAAATACAATGGTTTAAATGTCTGTATTACCATGTTTTTCAAGGTGTTTCTTGAAATTATGCTTTCTCTGCACAACAGTTTTGCACTTATGACAGTGCCAGTGGCTTCTGATTGCAGAGCATCCATGCTCAGCACAGTAACAAAGAATGATGAATTTATCTGTGAAAATATACATATACACCACAAAACTTAGATCACATCAACATAAATATTAACATATTCATAAGAAAAAGGCTATTGGGCAATTCAAAATACAATGGTAGGACAAACTTTGAACATGTAAGGTAAAATACAATGTTAACACATACATGTATATTATATAAATAGGATACATTTAAACTTGTAATGAAGAGAATGATCACAATGCATTAACAGTTTTATGTTAATTCACAAAAGTGTCAAAATGTTTCAAATATCATACCTGCCATTAGGATGTTCAGCTGAGATCTCTTCAGATGTGTTGAAGGAAAGAATCTGATGTGATCTTTGATTCGGACTTGATTCGGATACTGCTTGGCCTTTGATTGATGTTTTTTGTGATCCGAGTTCAGCCCACTCCAGACTTACCTGACGCCAAGGATGCATTGAATGCGTTCAAAACCATTAATCAACAATTAATCGAGAAAAAGTCAGACACAAACGATTTGATACTTTGATTAGTGCCCGAGTCAGAATGTCTTGATCCAGTAACCTGGTGCATTGTGTGAACAGGAATCAGTGTAACAGATTTGATCAAATATTCTCAACTGATGTGAGAAAATTGAAGAGCCTGTGGCAGAACTAACTCTAAGCAAACAAGGGGGTGGGGTGCTCTCGTGGGGCCCCCAGGTAGACCGCTGCAGAGATATAACAGGTTTTTTTATTATATATATATATAAAATGGGTTGCCAGTGTAACGGAGTTACAAACACACTGTAAGCTCACTCCAGTAAGGACAATACAAATCTATAGTGAGGGAAAAAGTATTTGATCCCCTGCTGATTGTGTATGTTTGCCCACTGACAAAGAAACGATTAGTCTATAATTTTAATGGTAGGTGTATTTTAACAGTGAGAGACAGAATAACAACAAAAAAATCCAGAAAAACGCATTTAAAAAAAGTTATAAATTGATTTGCATGTTAATGAGGGAAATAAGTATTTGACCCCTTCGATTTAGTACTTGGTGGCAAAACCCTTGTTGGAAATCACAGAGGTCAGACGTTTCTTGTAGTTGGCCACCAGGTTTGCACACATCTCAGGAGGGATTTTGTCCCACTCCTCTTTGCAGATCCTCTCCAAGTCATTAAGGTTTCGAGGCTGACGTTTGGCAACTCGAACCTTCAGCTCCCTCCACAGATTTTCAATGGGATTAAGGTCTGGAGACTGGCTAGGCCACTCCAGGACCTTAATGTGCTTCTTCTTGAGCCACTCCTTTGTTGACTTGGCTGTGTGTTTTGGGTCATTGTCATGCTGGAATAGCCATCCACGACCCATTTTCAATGCCCTGGCTGAAGGAAGGAGGTTCTCACCCAAGATTTGACGGTACATGGCCCCATCCATTGTCCCTTTGATGTGGTGCAGTTGTCCTGTCCCCTTAGCAGAAAAACACCCCCAAAGCATAATGTTTCCACCTCCATGTTTGATGGTGGGGATGGTGTTCTTGGGGTCATTCCTCCTCCTCCTCCTCCTCCAAACACGGCGAGTTGAGTTGATGCCAAAGATCTCGATTTTGGTCTCATCTGACCACAACACTTTCACCCAGTTCTCCTCTGAATCATTCAGATGTTCATTGGCAAACTTCAGATGGGCCTGTACATGTGCTTTCTTGAGCAGGGGGACCTTGTGGGCGCTGCAGGATTTCAGTCCTTCACGGCGTAGTGTGTTACCAATTGTTTTCTTGGTGACTATGGTCCCAGCTGCCTTGAGATCATTAACAAGATCCTCCCGTGTAGTTCTGGGCTGATTCCTCACCGCTCTCATGATCATTGAAACTCCACGAGGTGAGATCTTGCATGGAGCCCCAGACCGAGGGAGACTGACAGTTATTTTGTGTTTCTTCCATTTGCGAATAATCGCACCAACTGTTGTCACCTTCTCACCAAGCTGCTTGGCGATGGTCTTGTAGCCCATTCCAGCCTTGTGTAGGTCTGCATACTTGTCCCTGACATCCTTGGACAGCTCTTTGGTCTTGGCCATGGTGGAGAGTTTGGAATCTGATTGATTGATTGCTTCTGTGGACAAGGTGTCTTTTATACAGGTAACGAGCTGAGATTAGGAGCACTCCCTTTAAGAGAGTGCCCCTAATCTCAGCTCGTTACCTGTATAAAAGACACCTGGGAGCCAGAAATTTTGCTGATTGATAGGGGATCAAATACTTATTTCCCTCATTAACATGCAAATCAATTTATAACTTTTTTGAAATGCGTTTTTCTGGATTTTTTTGTTGTTATTCTGTCTCTCACTGTTAAAATACACCTACCATTAAAATTATAGACTGATCATTTCTTTGTCAGTGGGCAAACGTACAAAATCAGCAGGGGATCAAATACTTTTTTCCCTCACTGTAGGTCATCTTAAATCACCAATTTCTAAATACTGGGAACACATGTGAATTATTAATCAATTTAGCAAGTCAACCAAGAGATTTCTTTACTTGAGAGGCTGAAGGTATTCAGATGATTGCTCCTTTACTGCTATTATTGTATTTAAAGGAGTATCATGTGCTATTAATGAGCTGTATATACATTTCTTTGTCACTTTGTATTTTGATCAAGGCATAGATCCAGAGACCTGGGTTTGCAATGTGACTTCCAGAGAAAAGTTAGAAACTTGCTGAGCCAATCAGGACTGGCAAACAAGAGCTATAACAGGTACTAATTTTAGTACAAAACCCATATTGTCGGCTACATTATATTCAGTAGGTTATAGCCTACCACATAAACTGCGGGTCCAGCGGTTGGAGAAGAAAGTATTTATAGCTAATTAATTTTGTGGAGTTTGAAGCTGTATATTTAATTCAAATATTTAGTAACATATAAGAACAGATATGCAGGAGAAATTAATGTACGCAGAGATATTTACATTTGAATTGCAAAAGTCTCTAGCCAACTATAGCAAGACAATATAGATCTGCACATACAAATGGCAATTTGTATGTATGTGTGTGTAGTTTCTGTAACATGTTATTAACAGTATGTGTTGATCTACATCCATACAACCCTAGGTGCACTATAGAAAACAGGTTTCATTTTCTGTGGATTATGCGACACTGCCTCCTATCCACGCATCAATGAATCGTGTAAGAATGTTGGCAGACACCTATGCAAATGTCTGCATTCGATGCCCATGCATGTTTGTAGAGACGCAGACGCAGAAGCATAAATCAGCCTTTTGGAGGAGTGCATGTCTGCTCCTCTGCGAGCTATGCTTACCCAGAAACCCCTTCTCATGTACGTGTATCAACGCAGAACAATGAATCGGGCTGGCCCTGTTACACCCTCCAGGGGTCCGTGAGGTGGAGCTAGGGGGTCTGCAGCAAAATCCCACCCCCCATCCACCCCCAAAAAAACATACTTTAGTTGCTCAATTATGAAAGAATGTATAGGCCCATCAATCTCATTAGGAGCAGTTTCAACTTTTCTTTGAATTTGAACTTGTCAGTTAAGAATAAGTTTCTATGTTCTGCATTTTTCCTTTTATTAACATGGTATAATGAGGCAGTTTTTTTGTAGGTGGGGGTCTGGTTGGGAAAGGGGTCTTTGGGCAGAAAAGATTTAGGAACCCCTGGCTTAACACCATCATAATGAAAGAATAAGCACTTGAAATTGTGTGAGTCTTGTATAAACAAATAAAAGGCTGGGTTAGCTTAGCACATTCATATAGTAGTATTTTTGCTTCTGCTTGTCTACAGATCACGCGTTTTTGTCTTTCCTTAAAAATGTTGAAAAACATCACAGTGAGCCGTTTTGTCATGAAAATTAGCAAAAAGGTTTTCCTACAATTTGATCTTACTCCCAGCTAAAAGTATGTGTAAAAACTAACCCCTAGCTCCAAGTCTGAGAGATAAGTACTTTTACTGTGATTCCTAGGAATACTTCTGAGATGTTTTATGAATACATGCACAGATGTCAGTGTTAGATTTTCACACAGTATGTGAGAGCACAGAGCCAGAAACACAGTTTGAGTCATTGAGGTTGCTTGCTTCAAAAGCCCCACTCACACTGAAATGCCAGCAAAATACAGGAAACTTTTGTCTGTTTTTTTTCTTATTGCTCCCCCTTCACACTGGCTTTGAAAGCAGAGTGAGAAGATACCACATGAACACCAAACAGATTGAGCAACCTGGCAGTTCTCAGCATTGAGGCTAGAAGAGCCAAGGCATAGTTCTGCAATGATACCGTTTAACTCCAGGAAATTATTTATTACAATAATAATAATAATAATAATAATAATAATAATAATAATTACAGCAAGATAATGACCCAAAACATGGGATAAACTGGACAGAAGGGTGAAAGAAAAATCAACCTACAAGTGCAACACATTTGTGGTAACTTCTGCAACAGTGTTGGGAAGAACTTTTCAAACAATATTTGATTTCCATTGTCAAAAGGGTTACACTTTAGATTAAGGTGCTGCTAACTATGTGTTATTAATGGTTTATAAAGTATTATTGCATTATAAATATATACTGTATATAGCATGAATAATGCATTATAAACTAGTTATAATGCAGTTATAGTCACAACATTTAACAGATGGCTAAAAAGTGTCCCTTTTCACTACTTTGACACATCCTAATACATTTTTTTTTAAAGTTTTGGATCATTATTTATTATAGAAGGGATATTTTTTAGCTACCTGTTTGACTGTGGCCATTCCATATATTGCTATAACCAATTATGTATAATTAATGCTTTATAAAGTATATATTAATAATCTATTAAACATTTATACATCATTAGTGTTACCGTAGAAAGAATACATTATGACATTAAACTGCATACATTTCAATAAAAACTGGAAAAATGTGTGTTCTAAAACTTTTGACGGGTAGTGTGTGTGTATATATATATATATATATATATATATATATATATATATATAATTGGACCGCAATCTAGTATTAAATTTAATTATGGCTTTAAAATACTACAATGCTATAAAGCAATTCAGCAGGGATAAAACACAAACATAACCTTGTATAGATTAACAACGTGCGTATTGCTTACATTATGGCATGACAAATTCACAACATCCTGTAAAGCAATACGCCGATATTTTTTTGATTTCAGTATATGTATTGTTTTGTATTTTGGCACTAGAAAGCTTCCATATGTTATAGCCTACGTAGATTGTTAAGTAATATTAACTGTTAACTATTCAATAGTTTGAGAACATTTTGGAGGTGGGAATATTTACTCATACATTTTTTTTATTTTACGAAAAGGGTAAAGTTATTTAAACGTTCAGTGTTATAACTCCAATTAAGACTTGCAGATAAGACTATTTTTTATGCATTGAATGTTGGAGTGCAAGTTTAAAAATGCTGTAAATATGCTGGCTTTGTGTTTCAAATTTCAAAACCATTCAACAGAATGCAGAGCCTTAGAGATAAGATAACTGTATCTGAAACGATAATAATCTATACTTTTGAGAAGACTGTGTCACCCCTTGCCAGGTACAAAGAATAACAGAGAAACATAGTCAGCTTTAAATCTCTAGAAATATGAAATTTTGTTCTTCAACAGTAAACAGAATGCAATATTCTCAGTGTTAGAGGGTCAGCTCTCAAACTTCCAATTCATCTAATGTGCAAGGAATTAAAGAATATTTTGGTAATCAGTACTGGAACACAATGAATGAGAGAGGAATCTGGGGAGGATCATTATGTCAACCACCATGACCAGCCAGTGAGAGGGGTGAGGTGGAGGTTATTCACTCTAAATTTAATTGGAATCATTTATATTTCTATATTTATTGTTTATGAAAAATGTTTATGTGTGACCAAGTTGACACTCCTTGTGAGACAACACACTGTTTATCCTGTATTGATAGCAATGCAAATTTGATGGGAGCTCTGCAATTTAGGTTCTGTGCACTGTGGTGGCAGTGTGGTGGCTCTACTAAATTGAAAGAATGAAATAAACGGAGAAGTAATTTTTTTCTGTAAATCATTAGTTTATGTTGCCATTGCTGTTATTGATATTTTCAGAAAAGCACAATTCAGGATGCCCGTGACGAAGATCTTTGCCTTGCTCCTCTGCATTTCCTGCTGTGTGGACCTCTCCTGGGCAGATCTGGACTTCGAGACAAGGGAAAAAGTGGAAAATACCTTCTCTGCTGCCAACAGCATTGCATCTACAGTGGTGGCCTGGAGGGAGGCAAAAGAGGACTTCTCCAAGGGGACAGCACAGTTTTTGAAGGTAACAGGAGGTGCTCAGACTCAGATCGCCGCCGTGAAGCGGTCTTCGGGGAAGGCTCTGGTCATGCTGCTGAAAAGCATCAAGGGGCTGTCAGCGCTCCTGTCCACCTTCAGCATGATTGGACCTGTAGTCAGCTGCATCCTGGCCTTCATCCCGCAGGAAGACCCCGTGATGACACTTATGAAGAAGGAGTTCGCCAAGGTGCATCGCAAACTGGACTCCATCGGGTTGTGAGAAGGGGGTGCTAGACCAATTAAACTGGGAAGAGATGCGCAAAAAATCAGTCCTGCCTGGGATCAGTCCTGTGCAGGAGGTGGACTCCATTTCCCTGGAACTGAAGAGCCTGGACTCCCAGATTGAATGGACAAGTGTCTCGCCGACGTCCTAGCCCGAGTGCGCTTCATTAACGAGCTGCACCATCAGCTGAAACAAAAAATCATCTCAGAGAAATCCTTCATCTCTGAAATGAAGCTGCAGTTTTACACTTCTCCCTTCCAGCAGCTCTCAAACAACTACAATAGCCTGGTGAGGGGAGGCGTGGCTCTGTGGGGAGAGGACGCCAACGCTCTGGACGCCAATGCTCTGGATGCCAATGCTCTGGATGCCAACGCTCTGGACACCAACACTCTGGACACCAATGCTCTGGATGCCTATCGGAGCTCTCTGCTCAGGCGGTGGGGTATGGAGCCAGCAGCAACAGTAACATGCTCAGCAGCATACACCAATAAAATAAATAAATTCTGCTCTAACCTTTTTGCCACCCAGGAGGCCTTTCACTCTGCCTGGCTCCACTTCCTGGATCTGACAAAGCGCTCCCAGGAATTCCCCAGAGAGAGGGAGAGGTTGAGGCAGATGATCCTCGAGCAGAAGAGGCTCTACACTAACAAGGGTTGTGGCTCCCTCCAAGCTGAATTCCTCTCCAACAGGTTCTGCACCAAGCCGTACCACAGCACCACCTCTCAGGAGGTCCCCCTGGTCTGTGAGGGCGTTCACCTGCCATTCCCACACGTCATCACCTGCAATGGGGGTCACTGGAGCCACACACCTATCTGTTACACCCACCCCCAAAATGGACAGACCCACTGCACCCCCCATGCAATGGGGGGGACCAACTGCAACGCTTCTTGTCAGAAACACTGGGTCTTCCCAAACCGCAAAGTCAGTTATTATAGTCTGTGTCGCACTCCACCCTGTAAGGCCTTCACCCCACCCCACTGCAATCACTGTACTGACAGCATGGCTTGCAAGGACACTGAGATCTGCTATCAGGGGACCTGCCAGCATGGGTGTAACACAGGCCTCATTACATGTGGGCCAAACAGCATCTGCAGCGTCTCTTCACACCAAGCTGTGTGCCAGTGTCAGAGCGGGTGGTTTCCAGATGAGTCTTCAAAATGCCGATACAAGCGTCCACAATGGGAGGCAACCATTGAATTCAGTAATAGTGAGTTTGTTTCCAAGGCTTATATACCTTAATGCATCTGTACATCATAATTTTATTGTTGGTATTATTAAAGCTGTGTTTTACCTATGTCACACTGGGTCAATTGCAACGAACTGAAAGCTGCATATTAACTGGAGATGATCCCATGGTTAGTACGCAGCTCCGGACTAAACTAGTCTGATAGTTAAATACCCATGGCAACGAACTTGGCGGGCTGAAGTTAGTCCCCAGCTGTGGACTAACAAAGGTCTCCATTGCAACGAACCCTAAAATCATTGCTGCTATCGGAAATGATCAGTCTATAATTTTAATGGTAGGTGTATTTTAACAGTGAGAGACAGAATAACAACAAAAAAATCCACAAAAACGCATTTCAAAAAAGTTATAAATTGATTTGCATGTTAATGAGGGAAATAAGTATTTGATCCCCTATCAATCAGCAAGATTTCTGGCTCCCAGGTGTCTTTTATACAGGTAACGAGCTGAGATTAGGAGCACTCTCTTAAAGGGAGTGCTCCTAATCTCAGCTCGTTACCTGTATAAAAGACACCTGTCCACAGAAGCAATCAATCAATCAGATTCCAAACTCTCCACCATGGCCAAGACCAAAGAGCTGTCCAAGGATGTCAGGGACAAGATTGTAGACCTACACAAGGCTGGAATGGGCTACAAGACCATCGCCAAGCAGCTTGGTGAGAAGGTGACAACAGTTGGTACGATTATTCGCAAATGGAAGAAACACAAAATAACTGTCAGTCTCCCTCGGTCCCCCTGCTCAAGAAAGCACATGTACAGGCCCGTCTGAAGTTTGCCAATGAACATCTAAATGATTCAGAGGAGAACTGGGTGAAAGTGTTGTGGTCAGATGAGACCAAAATTTAGCTCTTTGGCATCAACTCAACTGGAGGAGGAGGAATACTGCCTATGACCCCAAGAACACCATCCCCACCATCAAACATGGAGGTGGAAACATTATGCTTTGGGGGTGTTTTTCTGCTAAGGGGACAGGACAACTGCACCACATCAAAGGGACGATGGACGGGGCCATGTACCGTCACATCTTGGGTGAGAACCTCCTTCCTTCAGCCAGGGCATTGAAAATGGGTCGTGGATGGGTATTCCAGCATGACAATGACACAAAACACACAGCCAAGGCAACAAAGGAGTGGCTCAAGAAGAAGCACATTAAGGTCCTGGAGTGGCCTAG
This sequence comes from Amia ocellicauda, assembly GCF_036373705.1. Taxonomy (NCBI): domain Eukaryota; kingdom Metazoa; phylum Chordata; class Actinopteri; order Amiiformes; family Amiidae; genus Amia; species Amia ocellicauda. Next base: position 29,006,513 of record NC_089861.1, on the reverse strand, counting down.
CCAGTCTCCAGACCTTAATCCCATAGAAAATCTGTGGAGGGAGCTGAAGGTTTGAGTTGCCAAACGTCAACCTCGAAACCTTAATGACTTGGAGAGGATCTGCAAAGAGGAGTGGGACAAAATCCCTCCTGAGATGTGTGCACACCTGGTGGCCAACTACAAGAAATGTCTGACCTCTGTGATTGCCAACAAGGGTTTTGCCACCAAGTACTAAGTCGAAGGGGTCAAATAATTATTTCACTCATTAACATGCAAATCAATTTATAACTTTTTTGAAATGCGTTTTTCTGGAATTTTTTGTTGTTATTCTGTCTCTCAGTGTTAAGATACACCTACCATTAAAATTATAGACTGATCATTTCTTTGTCAGTGGGCAAACGTACAAAATCAGCAGGGGATCAAATACTTCTTTCCCTCACTGTAGCTCATAGACGACTTCGTATATTAGTATTTGCCAATATAGTATATTAGTATACCGTGCCCAAGGCAGGGCTGTGGCAGGACCACAGCTCTGTAGAGCGGAGCGGTTTTGGATTGCAGTGTGGGAGGCGACAAGTCCGAACCTCCGCCTGTGCAGCACAATCATTATTTTCTTTAAAATAATGAACTTATTAAATGTTTAGTCTAGATAATGTGTTTGGGTTTTATTTTGGGAAAAATAGTGCAATTGGAAATGCATTTGAGTGCCATATACACTCACCTAAAGGATTATTAGGAACACCTGTTCAATTTCTCATTAATGCAATTATCTAACCAACCAATCACATGGCAGTTGCTTCAATGCATTTAGGGGTGTGGTCCTGGTCAAGACAATCTCCTGAACTCCAAACTCAATGTCTGAATAGGAAAGAAAGGTGATTTAAGCAATTTTGAGCGTGGCATGGTTGTTGGTGCCAGACGGGCCGCTCTGAGTATTTCACAATCTGCTCAGTTACTGGGATTTTCACGCACAACCATTTCTAGGGTTTACAAAGAATGGTGTGAAAAGGGAAAAACATCCAGTATGTGGCAGTCCTGTGGGCGAAAATGCCTTGTTGATGCTAGAGGTCAGAGGAGAATGGGCCGACTGATTCAAGCTGATAGAAGAGCAACTTTGACTGAAATAACCACTCGTTACAACCGAGGTATGCAGCAAAGCATTTGTGAAGCCACAACACGTACAACCTTGAGGCTACAACAGCAGAAGACCCCACCGGGTACCACTCATCTCCACTACAAATAGGAAAAAGAGGCTACAATTTGCACAAGCTCACCAAAATTGGACAGTTGAAGACTGGAAAAATGTTGCCTGGTCTGATGAGTCTCGATTTCTGTTGAGACATTCAGATGGTAGAGTCAGAATTTGGCGTAAACAGAATGAGAACATGGATCCATCATGCCTTGTTACCACTGTGCAGGCTGGTGGTGGTGGTGTAATGGTGTGGGGGATGTTTTCTTGGCACACTTTAGGCCCCTTAGTGCCAACTGGGCATCGTTTAAATGCCACGGCCTACCTGAGCATTGTTTCTGACCATGTCCATCCCTTTATGACCACCATGTACCCATCCTACTTCCAGCAGGATAATGCACCATGTCACAAAGGTCGAATCATTTCAAATTGGTTTCTTGAACATGACAATGAGTTCACTGTACTAAACTGGCCCCCACAGTCACCAGATCTCAACCCAATAGAGCATCTTTGGGATGTGGTGGAACGGGAGCTTCGTGCCCTGGATGTGCATCCCACAAATCTCCATCAACTGCAAGATGCTATCCTATCAATATGGGTCAACATTTCTAAAGAATGCTTTCAGCACCTTGTTGAATCAATGCCACGTAGAATTAAGGCAGTTCTGAAGGCGAAAGGGGGTCAAACACAGTATTAGTATGGTGTTCCTAATAATCCTTTAGGTGAGTGTATGTCTTGAGTTTATACAGTGGCTCTCAAAAGTATTCACCCCACTTGGACTTTTCCACATCTCATTGTGTTACAACATGAAAACAGAATGGATTTAATCAGGAGTTTTTGCCAGTGATCAACACAGAAAATGTCCAAAATTTCAAAGTGAAAAATATAAAATACGAAACAGAAAATAATTGAATGCATTAGTAATCACCCCTTTCAGTCAGTATTTGGTAGAGGCACCTTTGGCAGCAATTACAGCGATGAGTCTATGTGGATAAGTCTCTACCAGCTTTGCTCATCTGGACACAGCAATTTGTGCTCATTCTTCTTTGCACAATTACTCAAGCTCCATCAAGTTAGATGTGGAGCTTTAGTGAAAATAAATTTTCAATGCTTCTCACATATTCTAAATTGGATTGAGGTCCGGGCTTTAACTGGGTCACTTCAGTGTGGCTTTGGCTGTATGTTTGGGGTCATTGTCCTTCCAGAAGATGAATCTTCTCCCAAGTCCCAGGTCTCTTGCAGAATTCAGCAGGTTTTCTTCCAGGATTTCTCTGTACTTTGCTGCATCCATTTTGCCCTCTATCTTTACAATGTTTCCTGGCCCTGATGCAGAGAAGGATCTCCATAGCATGATGCTGCCACCACCATGCTTCATGGTAGGGATGGTGTTCTCAGGATGATGTGTGGTGTTAGGCTTGTACCAAATGTAGCACTTAGTGTTGAAGCCAAAAAGCTCTAATTTGGTCTCATGGGACCATAGACTCTTCCTCCACTTGGTCTCAGTCTCCCACATGCCTTCTGGCAAACTCTAGCTGAGATTTGATGTGAGTTTTTTCTTTCCTGTAAAGGCCACTGTGTAGTAGTGGTTAGGGCCCTGTACTCATAATGAGAAGGTTGTGGGTTCAAATCCTGGGTGGGGAGCAAGGTAATTAACTTAGATTGTTCCAGTAAAATGTCCATCTGAGTAAATGGGTACAAATGTAAGCTGCTCTGTGTAAGAGTGTCTGCTAAATGATGAATGTTGCAGTGTGAGCAGTGTCTACCAGCTCAGCTGTGAAAGACTATAATGCCTTTGGAGTTGCCATAGACCTCTTGGAGCCCTCCCTGATTAGTGCCCTTCTCACCCAGATACTCAATTTTTGAGGACAGCCTGATCTAGGCAGATTCACAGTTATGCCATATTCTCTGCTTTTCGTAATAATGGACTTTACTGTGCTCCAGGGGATATTCAATGCCTTGGAAATGTTCTTAAAGTTAGGTCCATAAATATTTGTACAGTGACACAATTGTCATCATTTTGGCTCTGTATGCGACAACAATGGATTTGAAAGGAAACAAGATATGCTTGAAGTGTAGACTTTCATCTTTAATTTGAGGGTTGTTACATCCAAATTGGGTGAATGGTGTAGGAATTACACCCATTTTTATATGTGGTCCCCACAGTTTTAGGAGCTCAAAAGTATTTGGACAAACTAACATAATCATTAATTACATTGTGAATTTCAATACTTGGTTGCCAAATCCTTTGTAGTCAATGACTGAAGTCTGGAACCCATAGACATCATCAGATGCTGGGTTTCTTCCATGGTGGTGCTCTGCCAGGCCTGTACCGCAGCTGTCTTTAGTTCCTTAGAAATCAAAACTGATTGTTTCCTTTCAAACCCACTGTGATGGCATACAGAGACAAAATGATGACAATTGTGTCACTGTCCAAATATTTATAGACCTAACTGTATATCCTACCCCTGATTGGTTCTTTTGAAGAACCTTATTCTGGATTTGCTTTGATGTAGTTTTTGATAGGAATTGTACTAACCAACTGTGCAACCTCCCAGAGACAGGTGTATATAACCTGAGATCATGTGACACACTTTAATTGTACAGAAGTGGACTCCATTCAACTAATTATGTGACTAAAGACAATTGGTTTCAACACAGCTTAATCAGTCATAGGAAAGGGGGTGATTACTTATGCATTCAATTATTTTCTGTTTTGTATTTGTAATTTAGAATAATTTGCAGAATAAATTTTTCACTTTGACATTATGGACATTTTCTGTGTTGATCAGTGGCAAAAGCTCCTGATTAAATCCATTCTGATTTAATGTTGTAATACAATGAAATGTGGAAAATCCAAGTGGGGTGAATACTTTTGAGATCCACTGTGTGTATATATATATTTCTGAATAAATACTATTATCGATTATGCTACTAAAATAAATGTAGCATTAAATCGTGTTGTTATCATGTTGTTATCGTGTTGCATTTTAACACAATTAGCATTTCAAATGCGTAGTGGCATCAGCAGTGTTCTGTTCAGATTTGGTAGTTGAGGTGAGGCCCGGCCTCTTCAATTACTTCACTTCCCATTTGGTAGCATAACAATAAACTTAATCCTTAGTACTGGAGTAAAGCTGGTTCCCCAACTTTGTTCCACCTCTTTTTTAGTCATAATGGGTACTAACATTAGTCCGCAGCTGGGTATGATCCCGAGATAGTACCGTACTAGCTAGTATGCAACTTAGTACAGAGCTCCGTACTAACTCTTCAAGTTCATTGCAAGTGACCCACTGAGCCTAAAACATATTGGTTATGAGGCCTAGACCAAATCCAAAGAGTGACCCCCTTGTGAATTGCCAAGTCCACACCTGCACTCTGTGGCATTGTTTAATCAAGAGTCATACACAATGGGGTATTGACAGTAGGGCACCCATTTCTAATTCATAAGTTGAGGGCAGGTTCGTGTTTTGATGGTCTAACTCTAAGATCAAGCCAAGAAAGGCAGCACACTGGATTTGTGATCTCTCCAGGAGTGACAGTGAGGAAAAACCCACTGTGTATTTACTTGTTTCTGCAACAGATGAGGTTGCTGCACTGCGGCGTCCTGGAATGCAAAATAAGGACTACAGGGTATGTCGAGTGAAAGGGCCGGATGGTGCCTGGCATGGAGGGAAGCTGGAGGCCAATAATCAGCAATCATCTCTCAACCATCCCACATGTTATTATGAGTATGACAATAAGGAATATGAAAGCTTGTCATATGAGGTAAAAACAACAACAAACCACTATCAGGACTCTAACAGTTTCAAATACATTATCCTTCTCCTGACCTAAGAAAACACTTCAGTTGAAAGCATTTAATGATTAAAGATGGGTTTTTTTTTGGTGGTGGTGGGGGAGGTGGGGGGGTTGGACAGACCAGGCTATATACCAGTACCAGTTTCTCTTCAACCAGTCAAAATGTCCGCAATCTCCAGGCTGTCCACACTAGTCACACTGAAGAGTATAATTATATAAATCAGGGTATTGGGTCTTTATCTCCCATTTCCTCTTCCAATGCCTCCTTACAATCAATTCCCCAGTTTCCAGGTCATTTTATTATTATTGGATCAATCGGTTCTATGTAAATTGTTGACATACAAGGTATATCTTCAAGAGGGGCAAAGTAAGAAGTTGATTTAAGGCAACAAAATATATTTCATTCAATATCTTAAATCATACAAAAGTGGAAACAATCAACACATTGTGCAGGAATTATCTGAAGTGACTGTTAAACCAGGTTCCAATTTCATCCACTTTTGCAAATCAAGTGGCCAACATGTGAGTCATTTACAGCTGCTGACTGCATTACTGTCCCACAGGTGCTCATGCATCCATGCAAAGTATGGCAAAGGCATTTCCACATTACTGCTAATAAAGAGCAAGGTGTGAAATGGGAGGCTAACGGACCATGGGAAAGCACAGTGACCACAGGAAGTGTGACCGGAGAAAATAACAACTATGTCTGCAGGTAAGTTTATTTTAAGTTAGTCTGAAGCTCTAAGTAAAGTCTAGTCTGTGGTACAAGCATGGTTTCCTGCAAGAGAAAAAACATCATCCCGATTGGAACAGAGCCCCCATGCCGTCACCAGGGAGGACAGCAAGGGTGCCCAGGGTGTTTGTTTAGAGCATGGGGTGGCAGTCAAAGCAGGAAAAAACCTAAACAAATCACTGTTTGTTTCTGGATCTGATTCCAGCTCGAGTGCCTTTGAGCAAGTACTTCATCTCTTTATCATAATAGGTGCAGAGGCTGGACGATGTTCATGGCTTGATGTTGGATCGGTCACATAAAGATGCTTGGGTGTTGATCACTGGGAAGCATTTTTTAAATGTGTGAAGTGTTCAAACCTGTACATTCTTCTTCTTTTGTTTGTTTGTGTGCATTAGGGCTGGTAGAGAGGGTAGAGACGCACACCCTGGAGAACTGCGGAAAACAGACGGCAAATGGAAGTGTTACATCATCTATGAAGGAGCGAGTGTTGTGAAGAAAGAATTTCATTCCCTCAGTATGCTGCCGTGTGCAGAGTAGAAGTGGTGGGGTTGATCTAAGAGGGTTGAAGTCGCAAGCAAAGAATAAAATAAAATAAAGCACCCTGAAATCAAGAATTTGCCTGCTTTTCTGTTTACATATTGATTTTTTCACACATTCAAATCAGCTATGATCACATCATAAATCAACAATGATTTAAACAAACACAATGATGTAAACAAAACTTTCGGGTGAATTGTATAACAGCACTTTAAGGCTTGTAGAACTAAATATACAGACATTTGAAATGGGTGATGTATTAATTTGATTCCCCATGCTGCTAAAACAAACAAGATCGGTGGTCGGATGGCTGAGCTATGTAAATCTTTTTTGGCAATAATATACACAAATTCATATACCTTCCTCACTGGGAAATGTAGGCTTGTGGTAAAGGAGATGTCTATGACAAGAGACAGCTTTGAAGTTCTGTGTTTTATAATACAATGTAAATCATAGAACTAAAACTTGACAATCTGGCTCATTGATGCACGTGGGGAGCAAAGGCTGGCCCGTGTGGTCCGATCCAACAGACGAGCTACTGTAACTCAAATTGCTGAAAAAGTGAATGCTGGTTCTGATAGAAAGGTGTCAGAACACACAGTGCATCGCAGTTTGTTGTGTATGGGGCTGCGTAGCCACAGACCAGTCAGGGTGCCCATGCTGACTCCTGTCCACTGCCGAAAGCGCCTACAATGGGCACGTGAGCATCAGAACTGGACCACGGAGCAATGGAAGAAGGTGGCCTGGTCTGATGAATCACGAGTTCAAGGTGTTGTCTTGGCCTCCAAATTCCCCAGATCTCAATGCAATCGAGCATCTGTGGGATGTGCTGGACAAACAAGTCCGATCCATGGATGCCCCACCTTGCAACTTACAGGACTTAAAGGATCTGTTGCTAACATCTTGGTGCCAGATACCACAGCACACCTTCAGAGGTCTAGTGGAGTCCATGCTACGACAGGTCAGGGCTGTTTTGGGGGCAAAAGGGGGACCTACACAATATTAGGCAGGTGGTCATAATGTTATGGCTGATTGGTGTATAACTGAACAGAAATTGTGGTTATGTAGTTTATATCTAATCATAATATTGAGGAAGTACAGCTGAGGTTGGTAAATAAAATTAGTCAGCTGATAAAAAATAGTTTGGCAATTTTGCATTGAAGTGAACACAGATCAATATGGCAACAGCATTTTAATATGACATAGAGAAACATTATTCACCAGTAACCGAATACAGAGCATGGGAATTTAGATCATGTCAGAACACGGAAACTTGTTTATTAAGGCCTTTGCTACCTCATCTAACTGGTTATTTTGTGGATATGCTGTATATTGGAAAATGTCTTCAGCCAACTTTTCTAATATGTCAGACTTCAGACCTGGACTAACATTCAGACTAGTGCCAATTTCCTTGAAGGTCTCATTTCCACATTTAAGCTGTATCTAAACTTCATATGAAAAACGAGGAATGGAAAATGCTTGTGGCCATGGATTTGCTATCAGTTCAGTCTCTGATCTTGGTATAATAAAGGTGTCATCTGACTCTCCTCCAGAGGACACTGAGGACAAAGAGGATGTACTGCATGGAGAGTTTAGGCCGACAACTGGTGCTCTTGACGGCACAGATGTGCTTGGAGAATTCAGTGTTGCAGAGGTAAGATTGACCTGGAGGTAGTGAAAGAGTCGTTCTGCAAGTACACTACCTTTTATTATTATTTTATTATTTTTATTTCTTGGCAGACGCCCTTATCCAGGGTGACTTACAACATAAGTGCAATACAAAGTGCAAGCATTCAGTTAAGTATAAGGCATCAAACATTTCAAATTCAAATTTACATTAAACAAAGCAATTCAAGATAATACATTTTACAACTTCCACTTTATACAGTTAAGTACAGTAAGTGCGGACATACATCCTGGAAAGTAAAGCTAAGTGCCGTCAAGATGTAAGGTCACACTCAAGGGTTACGGGAAAGGGAGCAAGGAGGAAAACAATCAATAACACAATAACCTTGATTGTGCTTCTGTCCTGTATATCTTGTATTTATGTCAAGTTCATATACAAAAGTCTCTATCAATTCCAAATGTTTTTTTAATTATATGGCACAACTCCTCAGTAGTTTCTGGCATCGCTGACTGGAGCTCCAGTCTTCTGAAGTCATCATCTTCAACAATGACTCTGAGCTTCATATGTGCCATTCTTCAATCTAATTATTAAGAGACAGAATAAATATTATTAAATCAATAGGTGGGAATGTTGCCATAATTTTTTACAATGAACTGCAGAAGGGCAGGTACTGACAACCACACAGCATGCCTTATAGTTGCCTTTAAAATACTACTCATTACCACCTCTCTTATTTTACAGTTGAGGAATACTCCTAATAACCTGTTACATTAAGGACGATAGGAAGTGGTAGGCACAATCAAAACAAAACATGGCATTTCTCCTAAGGTTACCTGTGGATTTTTCTTTGTATCCCGAACATTTCTTCTAGCAGTTGTGGCTGAAATCTTTCTTGGTCTACCTGACCTTGGCTTGGTAACAAGAGATCCCCAAATTTTCCACTTCTTAATAAGAACATGAGAAAGTTTACAAACAAGAGGAGGCCATTCAACCCATCGTACTTGTTTGGTGTCCATTAATAACTAAGTGATCCAAGGATCCTATCTAGTCTATTTTTAAATGTTCCCACATTTTCAGCATCTACCACATTGCTGGGGAGTTTGTTCCAGATTGTTAAAACTCTCTGTGTGAAGAAGTGTCTCCTGTTTTCCGTTTGGATGCCTTGAAGCCCAATTTCCATTTGTGTCCCCAGGTGCGTGTGTCCCTGCTGATCTGGAAAAGCTCCTCTGGTTTGATGTGGTCGATGCCTTTCATGACTTTGAAGTCTTGGATCAAGTCCCCACATAGACTCCTCTGTTCCAGGGTGAAAAGGTTCAGTTCCCTCAGTCTCTCAGTAGGACATTCCCTTCAGACCTGGAATAAGTCTGGTTGCTCTCCTCTGAACTGCCTCTAGAGCAGCGATATCTTTCTTGAAGTGTGGAGCCCAGAACTGTACACAGTATCCAGATGAGGTCTAACTAGTGCATTGTACAGTCTTAACAGTACTTCCCTTGTTTTAAATTCGACACTTTTATACCCTAGCATTCGGTTTGCTTTTTTTATTGTTTCCCCACACTGTTTGGATGGAGAAAGTGAGGAGTCCACATAGACTCCTAGGTCTTTCTCATGTGATACTTCATCTAGTTCTATTCCTCCTATAGTGTAATTATAGTGGACATTTTTGTTACCTGCATGTATTACCTTGCACTTGTCCACATTGAATTTCATCTGCCAGGTGTCGGTCCACAACTGAATGTTATCTAAGTCCCTTTGAATAGCCTGTGCTGCCGAGATTGTATCTGCTGAGCCACCTATTTTAGTATCATCTGCAAATTTGACAAGTTTGCTAACTATCCCAGAGTCCAGATCATTAATATAGATTAGAAAATGCAAAGGCCCTAGTACTGATCCCTGTGGAACTCCAATAACAACCTCAGTCCAGTTAGAAGCAACTCCTCTAATTGACACCCTCTGTTTCCTAGACATCAACCAGTTCATATTCCATCTACTTACATTATCCTGAATGCCTACAGCTTCCAATTTGAGGATCAGTCTTTGGTGTGGAACCTTATCAAAAGCTTTATGGAAATCTAAGTATATCATATCATATGCTTTCACCTGATCTACAGCTGTGGTTGTGTGTTCAAAACTTATAATAAATTAGAAAGACATGATCTGCCTCGTCTAAACCCATGTTGACTATCTCCAAGAATATGGGTTTTTTTAAGATGCTCCTCTGTTTTCTGTCTAATAATATTTTAACATTTTACAAGTGATGCAGGTGAGATTGGTCTGTAATTTCCTGGCTCAGTTTTGTCCCCTTTCTTGTGGATTGGTATGACATTTGCTGTCTTCCAGTCAGTTGGCACATCCCCTGTTCTAAGAGTCTTTTGGAATATTTGAGTTAGAGGACTATAAATCATTTCCCTAATTTCTTTAAGTACTGTTGGAAATATACCATCTGGCCCAGGTGATTTGTTTGTTTTTAATTTTGCTAGTCCCTTTAGTACCTCCTCCTAATTTATCCTGATCTCTTAGGGTTTGACTGGACTGATTGTTAACCTGTGGCATGTTATCTGTTTTTTCTTTTGTGAAAACCTCTGTGAAATACTCATTTAGAACATTTGCCACATCTTGTTCATTTTCCAAGATACTTCAATTTTTGCCCTTTATCTGTTTCACTTCCTCCTTTATTGACCTCAGCAAGAGATACAGTATTGAAAAAAGCTCTTTGCATTAGTTTTAGCTCCAAGAGCTATGTTTCTTTCTATTTCCCTCTTTGCTTTCCTGATCCCTTTCTTAAGATCACTTTGCAGCTCAACATATTCTATGTATTTTGTTTCATCTCCGTCCCTTTTGTATGCGCTATACAACTTTTTCTTTCTCTTGATATTTTTTGCATACCTCTATTAAACCATTTGGCCAATGTTTGTTGGTCCTCAATTTGCAAAGTTCTGGTACAAATTGCTCCTGAGCCTCAATTGGTATATTCTTAAAATATAACCATCAATTTTCAACTGACTCTGTATCCAGTGTGCTCCAGGCTACCTCTTCTAAGTGCTGCCACATACCTTCAAGGTTTGCTTTTCTGAAATTGTAGACCATTGTTTTAGACTTGGACCTTGTTTTTTGAAAGAATGCCTCAAAGCCAACTATATTGTGATCACAGTTTGCCATTGGTTCTCTAACTAGTTTCCCTCTGACTCTATCTTGGTCATTTAAAAGATCAAGCCAATGCATGTTCTTTCCCTGCTTGGTTCCCTGCCAAATTGAGTTAGAAAGCAGTCATTTACCATCTCAACCATTTCTATTTCTGTTTCTGTAGTCCCAACCAGGCTTTCCCAGTCTATGTTTGGGAAATTGAAATTACCCATTATAACAGCCACATCCTTGCTACATGCAGTCCTGATTACACTGTACAATGCAACATCTTGCTGAATATCTGAGTTGGGTGGTCTGTAACACACTCCTACCACTAATCCTCCAGATCTCTTGTAAGTGATTGAACAGTACTGACTGGCATTTTCAAGGCATTGGATATCTTTTTAAATGTTTCCATCTTTATAAAGTTCTATTACCTTGTTGCGCAGTTCTTTTGACTGTTCTTTTCTGCTCCACATGGCTCAGTATTTAGCCTGCTCAGTGCATCAACGTGAGAGCTATCAAACTAATTGACTATTTATACACAGACACTAATTGCAATTTAAAAAGCCACAGGTGTGGGAAATTAACCTTTAATTGACATTTTAACCTGTGTGTGTCATGTTGTGTGTCTGTAACAAGGCCAAACATTCAAGGGTATGTAAACTTTTGATCAGGGCCATTTGGGTGATTTCTGTTATCTTTATGATTTAAAAAGGAGCCAGACAACTATGTGATAATAAATGGCTTCATATGATCACTATCCATAAAATACATTTTTTTTGCATGGTCAGTCATATTTTCAAAATCAATGCCAAAATTTCTGCCAGGGTATGCAAACGTTTGAGAACAACTGTGAACTCACTTCCTTCTCCTGAATTTCAGACTTCTGCGCCATACAAAAACTGCAAATGTACTGACCAAAAAAAACTCTCTACAAATCCAGCAATTCCATGTGCTCCCAAATTGTCTGCTATGACATGCTGCACTGTGCCCTTAATAAAACCTCCAAGCTGGGCAATACAGATCCCCTGACTTTCCAAGGTGGCAAGATCTTTTAATGAGGGCTCTAGGACCTTTTCATATCCATATGTCCTAGAAACATCAGCTTTGCACAGAAGAGCCAAATAAATTGAAGATAATGAGGAATGAAAACCTGGTGTTACATATCCGAGATTCCAATAAACATCAAAGATTTTGTACTTTTTAATGGATGTGGCAAGTGGGTTGCAAATCTCGAAATCATCCGCATACAAATTCAGTAACACTTGCAACTCATCTCTTGACACAAACTTGTTGCCCTTGAAATACAAACCATTGTGAAAAGATTTGTAAACTAGTTGGTCTTCTCCTACCTCTGATGTCAGGTGAGTATCTAAAGCCTTGTCAATAATGTGAATATTATTTAACTAAAACATAGCAATTCAAAATAATACATTTTACAACTTCCAATTTCCAATTTACACAAGTACAGTAAGTGAGGTGATACATCCTGGACGGTAAAAGCTAAGTGCTGTCAAGATGTAGGGTCACAGTCAAGGGCTACGGGAAAGGGAGCAAGGAGGAAAACAATCAAAAACACAAGAAGCATAATAAAACTGTGTATCTAGCAGGGATAGAGAACTAATATTACAAGTACTGACTGAAAAGATGTGTCTTGAGTAAGCGCCGGATGGAGGTCAAGGACTCTGCTGTTTTGACTTCGGTGGGGAGGTCGTTCCACCAATTAGGGGCCAGGGATGAGAAGAAGCGGCTCTGGAGGAAGGAGAGTGGAGAGGAGGCAGAGTTAGTCTTCTGGCACTGGAGGAGCGCAGTGGTCTGGAGGGGATGTATGGAGAGACGACTGACTGAAGGTAGCTTGGTGCAGTGTGGTCGAGACAGAGGTAGGTGATGGTCAATGTCTTGAAATGAATGCGTGCCGCTATCAGGAGCCAGTGGAGGGAGCGGAGCAGTGGAGTAGCGTGTGCGAATCGGGGCAGAGAGACACCAGACGAGCCACAGAGTTCTGGATGAGCTGGAGCGGGCGGGTAGTAGTAATATTACTTTAAAGTTGCTGTAAAAACTTTAATAGTGGAACGTATTGTAATGTTCTTTTTTCTTTGTCATCCAAGATATATTATATTGGATCAACAACTTCAAAATTCTCTTTATAGTATTTTTTACGCTTAAATTATGTTGCTAGAGGACAACCTTTACCAATTGCCTTATATACCAGATTAGACATACACAGGACAGATTAAGTTCTTCAGTGTTTGACTGGTCAACTTGCAAGTTATATCTATTCAGTTACAGGTGACAGTCTCTTGATTTTTATATGATGACCTATGTGCACAAAATAATCACATTCTGTTCCAAGTTCACTGAAGGCACATAAATGACAGGAAAATTAAATAAATGTCCCTTTTGCTTTAAGGTTTTGGTGTGATTCCTAGATAAATGTACCAAAAGTGAATTCCAAGTTTTAAAAGTACCAGGGCAATCAGGATAAATACATTTAAAGTGATGACCACGCCCAACATGACTATGCTTCATTTTGTAATGTTTAATAAGCTCTGATCGCCTAGACACTTCAACACCACAGTCCTTACACTGCCACATTTGCAAAACTTGACAAACACAGACAAAACACACAGATGGACAAATGAGAAAACAAATGTAAACATGACAACGTTATTACAGTAACTCCACAGGGGCATCCTGGTCTGGTTTAAACTTAATTTAACAAAGCTAGCTACTACAAAAAAATCCTGGATGTACTTCACTTAAATTGTATTGTTAGATGCTGGGATAACAAATGTTAGTAGAGATATAATAGCCTAAATTAAATTCCTTTATTTCATAGCTCAGAAAGTAAACATCTATTACCTAATTAATACCAGGGAGAACTTAAAACGACAATTTATAAACCAAATCTCCATAGATCAGAAGCTATGCCCTGCGTTTTTCAAATCTCTCTGTCTACTCTCTCAATCAGTATAGCTGTGAAGAGTTTGGTTTAAGAAATGCACTTACCAAAGGCTTATGAGGTCCCCAAGGAGTTTCGTCCTTTTCAATACCAAGATGAGGTACGCCTAGTAGAACCTATGAAGGATTCAAACTGATAGCCCGGCAAAGAGAGGTTTAAATTAAATGCATTTTGCTTATTTTTCTACATTTTCTAAGGTTTTGACCAACCTTAAATCATAGTCACCAGATCTACTGAGAATGTGTTAGTAATATGTTCATCCTAGTTTTCACATCGCACGACAGCTCACTTGCTCTCTACTACAGAGGGGGGCAAAGGAGGGTGTGATAGCAAGTTAATGTCAAGTCCATCATGGAGGAGCCCCTCACCAGTATGCGCTTGATTTCTACGAAAGCCATCCGCCCGCTCCCCATCGACTCAAAAAAGCAAGCGTCAACCACATATCTACCATCAGTAGTGTTTTCTGTTTATTTTCAGCAGTGGTGCATGTATTTCAGTAGTGGTGGGGCACCCCCAGCAAACAGACAACGTTGCCACCAGGGTTGGGGTCAATTCAATTTAAATTTAAATTCATGGGCTAATTCCAAATCAAATCTTATACTTTTTTGAATTGATCAATTCCAATTTCAATTCTTAATGAGTCTGTAATTCAAATTCATGAATTGAAATTGTGATTCTTCTAATTGGAATTGAATTGGAATTGTGAATGTTTAAGTCTTTGGAATTTGAATTGAATTGGAAATTAGACATTTTAAACTGGAATTGAATTTGTAATTGTCAATATCTCATACGTCAGAGTTTGAATTGGAAATGCTTTTCATGTGCCTTGTTTTAATCATTATACCATTTTTACCCTTTATCTGTTCTTAAACTATTTTATTTTGTAATAATTGTGTTTTCATCACATTTTTCAATGATTTAGACAATACAATGTTTACAAGACAATGTTGTATTATTAAAATACAGGCAAATGCTTCTCAGCAGCTTCTCAGGTCAATTTTTCCTGGCCTCCTAAGCAACTGAGGAATTTCTATTATCTGAATCTCAGCCAATAAGTTCTTCATCCACCTAATAAACACTCCTAGTCCTAGTGTCCTAGTCCTGCCCTATCACAAGAACCATCTAAATTACTTGCAATTACACACTGTTCTAAAACTTAATATATAAGGACCTACCTCGCTCTCCTTGTTTATTGGGTAGAAGGATTGCGGTGGTTTTGACTATGTTAACATATATATTTTTTGAAGGATTGCTTGTGTTTTTGACTTGGACTGTTACTGAAAACCCTGATTTTGTGATTGAACCTGTACTGGCTGAGGACCCACTGCCTACAGTGTTTGGACAAACACTTTCACAATGTCACAGAAGCCTCCGGTGTTTGATCATTTTGAAAACTTAAGTGATGGTAACAAAGAAGGAAACCATTAAGGATTAAGGAATTGGTGTGGGAGAAATATCGAATTGGAATTGAGCTAGCAGAATTAATCCGATTTCGGAATTGAGATTAATTTAATTGAAAAGGAATTTAGGAAAGTGTTTTGGATAATTAATTGTTTTGTTGGAATGTAAAGGGAAATAACTGAATTGGAATTGAATTAGTGGAATTGACCCCGAGCCTACTTGCCGCAATGATTTATACTTTTTTTTTTTCTCTTCAGGGCGACTTATGGTTTACACAGTCATTACAGTGCAGCCATACAACTAAATACAAAATTCAAATCAAGCATTAATACAATGAACAATTTTAAATTTACGAAGTGCAGACATACAGTTAATATAACATATAAAGCATACATCCTAGTTTCAAGATAATAACAGAGTACCCCATACTATAGCATAGTGATATACCAGGGCAGATTACCAGGGCAAACTAAACAATTTCTCATTGTGGTGATTACCACAGCCAGAGTCAGAGAGTGTGACAGTAAATGGGTTAGTTGCTGTAGTATAACCGCGGGGATGTTACTGTTATTATTGTTGTCATGAAGAATAATGTATTTTTTAAAGAGTGAAAGTGATTTGAGAGAATTGTCGGAACCCAAGGCCGAACCCCCTCCAATCACCAACCCACCAATCATGGCAGGGCATGGGCACTTAGCCACTACAATACGGGCACTGCGGAGGAGTTCTCTGTCTTATAATGTACAGAGAGATGGGGAGAATGTGTGAATGGAGGGAGAAGGAGAGAGGGAGAGATGGAAAAAGACAGAGGATGTACGCATACAGTTTCACCACTCTGTCATGACAGGTAGAGTGTAGCCACGTGAGGGCTCCCGAGAGAGAGACAGAGAGAGAGAGGTGAAGAAAAAAGGCAGAGAGAGGTGAAGAAGAACAGGCAGAGAGAGAGAATGTGTAAATGGAGAGGAAGAGAGCAGAGAAGGAATTGGAGAGGAGAGAGAGGTTAGTGTGAAAGACAAAGAGAGAGAAGACAGGCAGAGAGAGACTGCAGCAGTTGCCAAGATAATCAGAATGGGGGTTGGTAATGTTGGGTGCTGGTATGTACTCCCTCCCCCCTCGCTATCTTGCTCTCGTCTCTCTCTGTAGACAATACTTACACTCCGTAGGACTGGCTCCTTCTGTGAGTGATAGATGCTAAGAAGGAGTGGTATCCCTGGGTTCTCTTATCTTCCCCCTCCACCAGCCCTGGCATGATACAGCCCAGCCCACCCCACCAACTAAATGCACTGCAATGCAGCTCCTTGGGAAGTACCACTGACAGCAAAGGGGAGGGTTCTGGATGGTAGTGAATAGGACTGCACTGCACTGCACTACACTAGACTGTGCAGTGGTGTAGTGTGGAGGTGATCTCTGGCTTTGTTCGGTAGCAGGTTGTGGTGCAGACGGAAAGCTACATGACCCTGAGAGAGAGCGAGAGAGAGAGAGAGAGACTAATGTGACTAACACAGTCCAATCGCTACACCAGATACAGGTGAGACACACAGCATGGATGTCTGTCTGTCAGTTTGCTTATATATTATATGTTATACATATATATATGCAGTACTGTGCAATAGTTTTAGAGTGAAAAAATGTAGTAAAGCTACAGAAGTAACAGAAGAAAAATCTACATCCAATTAATCAATATTTGGTGTGACCACCTTTTTGACGGTATGACGGTATTATTTAATGGCCATTTTATACTGTTCGTAAAGCAAAAATAATAGCACACACCGACAGTGATATTATTAAAATATTTATTAAAAGCGAACTTTGTCTCAGTCTGAAACACAGTCTTCGTTGTTGAAACACTAAATAAACTGGTAATGGTTAGAAACGTAAATAAGTTGTTTAACTGTAATAAACATGTCCCCCCGCTGCCCCCAGCGCTCAATATTACATATTGTAACGATTACGAGCCTCGCTAAGGCGCCTGGGCCTTTTACTGATGCGGTAAGATGGTCGCATTGTGGCGCAGGAGAATGGGGACGAACCCCCATTTCGCCGGGACCCGAAAACCCCCAACAACTGTTACAATATTATTTAATGTACGATGTTGATACTGTTTAACATGCAAAATAACTTACCGACTCAATTCAGATATTAAAAGTTATATCTATTTTTCCCCCGTTTTACACTGGGATGAACAGTCCCAAACGTCCTGAGTTTTAGGGTTGAGTGAAATTAGATTATTCCAAACACAGAACATATATTTTGAAATAACGTATTAATTAGTAGTGCCAAAAAACGATTAAAATTAAATGTAGTATTTACTAAGGACCGCATTTTGTTTTTCAGTGCACCTAAGCAAGCAATATGTATGTATGTATGTATGTATTTATTTATTTATTTAGACTACTCCAAACGTTGACTATTCTTAGGTTGTTTTTAGTGAAGTAATCAAGTAGACACTCATTAGGTTCAAGAATTTGTGTTGATTGATCAGCAAGGTGGGAAGAAATTTGGGAAACAACTGTTTCACCTGGATAAACCCTGAAAAATTCCTCACTGCTCTCTCACAATTATTACTGTATCTCACAACTACAAGTATCGATGGACATTGTATTATGGACAAAAGGGTACAAATAATGTCTTACCTTTCAACAGATCTTCATGAATTCAATGTTCATGAACGCAGTGGATTCTGGGCATCAAACCAATAATGCGCATGTGCTTTAATTTAGTTAACTAAAATAAAGAAACTAAAATAAATACATAAAAAAATACTGATTTATCATTTTACTTAATTTTCTTGATTTGTTCAAACTTAAATAATTATTAATAAGTAATTCTGATCTGACACAATTTAAGTTTGTCTTAAGTGATTTTAGTTAAAGCAACAAACACAATGTTTTAAGTGATATTTAAGAATATAAAATATGTATCATTTACTTGACCATTTTTTTTTCAGTGTAGTTACTCCCCGGAACGCCCTTCTGCAAACTGCATTTAAACGAACTGTTATAATATATATAAAAAAACTCTGCCAGTGTCCATTAAACGGCAAATTACGGGATCAAAATAAAATAACTTAAAAAAGTCAAATAAATATGTTAAATCGAAACTGATCAATACGTATTCCCTGGCTAGAAAGTAATGCTTATCCCGCTAAACTACCCAGATTGATCTTCAGTAAATGTGCGCCTGTCGTTACTCTCTCGACCACCGGATGGCGCTCGCAGACCACGCAGAGGTGAATACCACCTGTTAGAGGCGCCACGATTACAACACGACTGATAGAATAGGGCTGTTAAAAATTGGGAAAAAAACAGTATAGGTTGGACATGGTGTTCCTTTCATGTATGAGAAAAGCCCAGACCGTTACACAGCACAGGACCGGGCAGAAATGATCAGTCAGCAGACTAGGATCTCGTCTATACAACTTATTATAATATAATACGTAGGCCTATGTATAATAATAATAATAATAATAATAATAATAATCATGCTTTGGTTATTAATGATATATAATTATATTATTTGTATATTGCGCTGTTATAATACATTCACAGCTTTTGATGTAGGCTAATTTCATATCATTTCAGCAGGTAATTAAATGATGATTTAAAAATAGTAGAAAAATAAAAACAATACACCAAGATGAGCTTGCATGTGTGTTATTGTGTAAACACACCATGTGTATGTAATTTTTAGATTTTTGTTGCCTTTCTGGAGGGGTGCTGTCGTCCAGCAGCAACCGTGACTTTTTCGATTTTGAGCGGACCGCGCAGTGTTGTTGAGGCACCTGAGCTATGTATGATAAGCAGTGAGGGCCGTGAAAGTAATGGGAAAAGGGATTGTTAAAGCAAAGAACCTGGAGCGTTTCGTGGTCACAATGCATAGGTAAAGAGAACCACACTGTGCACCTGAAACGGACCGCACTCCCGAGTATGTTTGGATTGTGAACACTTTCGAACCACTTTGAGTTCACTTAAAACAGCTGAAACGAACCAAACCTGTGAAAACACCCACTATGTCTACAGAGAGACAGAGATCCCCCCCTCCCCCAACATTCAGACTTCCCACCCCCTCCCCTCTTCTGGCCTCTTTACCGTAAAGTCGCCTTTATAAGCTGGGGGAGGAAGGAGAGAGAGAGAGAGAGAGAGAGAGAGAGAGAGAGAGAGAGAGAGAGAGAGAGAGAGAGAGAGAGAGAGAGAGAGACTCAGTCAGAAAGGGAGCGAGGGAGAGAGAGTTCTCTGTAAATATCAGTATTCAGAGAAAACAAAGAGAGAGAGAGAAAGAGAAAAAAGAAGGAGGATCTTTGTAAACGACACCAGGGCAAACTAAAACATTCTAAAGACTAAAGAAAAGAGTGAAAAAGAAACCGAGAGAAGATAGACCAAAAACAGACAGACACAGATCCTGGGACACAGAGGCAGACTGCAGGAGGGAGAGAGAGAGATAGAGAGAGAGAACCCTTTCTTGGCAACTTCTTTTATTTTCTTCTCTTGCGACAATAAGCCCTACTCTCCCCTGAGGATGAGCAAGCCATATCCTTACCCAACGGACCCCAGTGGCAACCCCAGCGCACCCCCTCAAGGATGGAACCCGGAAAACAAGGCCGGGATGGGGTACCCCCCTCCTCCAGCTTACCAGGACAACCCCGCCCAGCCTGGGATGGGATATGCGCAGCCCCCTCAGTATGGAGGGGTACCTTACCCCCAGCCCGGACAGCCGTACGGTCAGCCAGGACAACCAGGACAACCAGGACAGCCATACCCCCCGGGCCAATACACCATGGCCCCCCAGGGAGGGATTGTCACCATGCAACCCACCATTTTTGTCACCCGGACACCACTGCAACACCCACTGCCTGACTACTTGGGGTACTCCATCTTCACCTTGCTGTGCTGTTGTCTGCCCCTGGGGATAGCTGCATTAATCTACTCCATATCGGTGAGTGGAAGGGGAATGTGGGGGGTTGAAAATGCAACACCAAGGCAAGCGCCAATCGCTTCAATTCAGCGCTGCTGGGGAGGTCTGGGCTCCGTGGAGTGATGGCTGTGCATTTATAAACGTTTACCAGTGTGATGACTTAGCGTCTCTCCCCTGTGAATGCCTGCAGTGTTTTTGGTCCCAGCTCCTCACTGCATGTTTATATTCAGCTGTATAATTAGCAAAAACAGCATCTCATGGGTATGGGAGAGGAAGGTGACCATTAATCCAGTTCAGCGCTCAGAGGAATAGGGATGCAAAACTGTGACCATTTTGCCACTTTTGTTCAAGCCAACTACTTCCCCTATAAAGGAATCTTGCGCTGTATCTTTTTGCATGTCGCAGTTTGTTAACATCCTATTGTGTATTATTTGGCCTAATTGCCACATTTGCTGCCTTTGGAGACAGCTGTGAACAAATTATTGTTGTTATTATATATTACATATTTACTGTGCTAAACTGTAATAAGGCAGGGACAGTATGTGGAAGGGATTGGACAGGAGAGAGGGTGTGGGGAGAGATAGGGGGTTGGGGGGGTGGGAGAGGGAATGTGGTTGTGGGGGAGGGGGCCGACATGAGATTGAGGAGAGACAGTGAGAGAGTGGGTTGTAGTTTGGGGGGGTGGGAGCTGGGGTAAAGGAGACGCTGGGGATGAACGAGAGAGTGTTGGTTGGGTGCCAAAGAGTAAGACGGTGAGAAGTAGAGAGACAGAAAGAAAGAGAGAGGAGGGGGTGGAGAAGGGGATTTAGGAGAAGAGAGAAATGGGAGAAAGAGAGAATGAGAGCAGAGGAGGGGGAGGAGGGTGGGGACAGGAATCTAGGAGAGAAGAGGAAAAGGACTGAGAGATAAGGGGAAGAGAGACAGGAGAGGAGCATATCTGTTATATTTGGGGGAAGTACAGTGTTTCCAAATGTTGTGCATTTTCCTGGCAGGCAACCACAAAACCCTATACTAGCTCAGCCCTTCATGTGTCAAAATTATTTTAGTTTTTCTTCCCCCAAACCCAAGCATCATATATACTTTTGTGCTTGTATGTATATTTAAAACAGAGCCTCGAGATTATTTGTTTGTTCCATTTCTAAACTGTCGTTTTAAAATGTGCGCTGGATAAACTGCTGTCGCTCGTAAGCAACGCCTTTCCACTTTCCCCAGCATCAAAAACACCAGAGAGAAAATTGTATACCCCCAATCATTATTTTAGTCAAGAGATGATAACAACAGCAGCAGCGGCGGGATAGGCAGAAAGTAATATTCAACTCAATTACTGTTATTACTGTTATTATTGTCCCTGTGGTTGATTTTGTTTTTATTGAGATAAAATCAAAGGTGGCAGCACCTTGACATGGTTTAGACTGTAAAAAAACAAGAAAACAATTAAACATAGGAGAGAGAGCTATGTAGTACCCGTATTATTATCATCATTATTTTTCCAGGAACATTTTCGTATGTCCGGCCCCTGTCGTATCAGGTGTCGTGTTTGCACAGAGAGGAGGCAGGGAGGGGCGAGGATAACCCAAGTGATCGGCCTTTACTGACTGCAGCCAAGTTGGCTCCGATTTAATACGCTGCTTACATTTTAAATTGGCCATTTCTTCAATTTTAACTAGTGGGTTAAAAAGGTTTGAACAGTTAGGGAGAGGTGGCAGGTTACCACGAATATTGTTTATACCATTACTAAAATACACTATGTGTGCAAAGTGTTTCTGCTCTGCGGTATTTACACGAATTTGGGATAATTATAATGGATCTTTCATCACAGTCATCGCAGACACCGCAATTCAATGTAAGTCCGATATAGGGACACCATCAATGAAACATTGGCACTCCAATCATTATTTGTATAACATTTCCAGGGCGACGTGCTATTGTTACTATATATCACGTTATTTGTACATATGTACATACATACAACTAAACATTCATACAGTTTTGTTTTTATTGGAGCAATCTAGGTACTACCTTGCTGAAATGTACAACAGCAGAGCCCGAACCACTACTCCAAACTGCTGCCAATTATGGAAAAATATTGTAATCACTGTTGCTAACTGCAAATTCAGGTTATATTAAAGTGAAGCGTTTTCTTATCTTACAATTAGCATAACTGAAACTGCGGCTTTAAACAATAGCGGGATCTGTAATTACAGGAACAGGACAGTTTAACAAACAGTAGCTTATTTATTAAACATGAACACATAGCCCAGATAACATTGTTTCAAATTAACTGTACATATTATTATTATTATTAGTAGTAGTAGTAGTAGTAGTAGTAGTAGTAGTAGTAACTCTACATTCCTTTCGTGACACGTAATGCAAAACTAATCATGCAACTTGTACGGCAGACTTTGAGATAGCACCTGTGCCTGCACCTTTAACAAGTAGAGGTGTTGTGGGTTTGCAAGCAGGGGTGTGGGTTGGCTGGAGGCAGTACGCTCTGGTTATAGTTAACATGAAGACAGATGTAGGCCAAGACCACATGGAAGCTTTCCATGCAATGTTTCAACACCACTTGTGATCCGCTTGTGCGTCACACTGGTTTTGACCACAGTAACACCAAAAAAACCTGCTGATTTTCATAGCGTATACAATTGCATTATGAACTCCTACACACAAGGCTGCTCAAAAGGGAACATTCTTGGGGGTGTGTGGACTTGGCCTTCTTCCCTGGTTCCGGCCCACTGTTTGTTTCTTGTTCAGATAATACATAACACAACTGAGTGTCTGAGAATATGGAGTAAGGGTACGGGGAAAGTACCTCAGTATCATCCATAGGCCTGGAGGTTCATAAGGGGACCCCATGTGCTTGATTGGGAGGGACCCATGTGTAATATTCGTTATTCTGGGTATCAGGGTTCATTCAGAAAACATTTTACACAACATATCAAATCATGTAAAAAATCCCAACTCTTTAATTTTGGCACAATGATTGGGTGTGTGATACACCCCCCTCCCCCCATAGCCTTTCTCCACATCCCCCCTGTCACTTTTAGTTCTGCCATTCTCAATGCACGGCAGCTCATTGTTATTTGGTTGGTGGTTTCCAATGTTGGCAAGAAAAGCAGCCAATTCACACATAGCCCTCTCCCCCTCTCGCTACCTCACTCTCACTCTGCCTTTCTCTCTATCTGTCTCTCTGTGTGTGTGTTTGTTCAAGGCATTGAGTGTAAACAAGGCAGTTGGGCTGACATTGGCTCGCCCGCTCTCTCTCTCTCTCTCTCTCTCGCTTACAAACAAAAAGGCCATTTTACTGGAAGGGCAATAGGAATGTTTTTTGTGGTTTTTGATAGTCATCCCCGCCTCCGTCCGTCACCCCAATCATAATAATAAACGTTAGCAATTAAACTTCACATTAACTCAAAGGGATCCATAGCGGATTGAGTGACTATTCATGCTACACAGTGCAGTGTAGTAAAGTGCAGTGCAGCGTAGAAACTCTCCGTTACAAAGATTCAGTCACAGTTAACCAGGAACTTTTGTAATACAGGTCACATGAAGCACATGTCAGCAGTATCTGGCACTTGCTTCACAAGCAGCTCATACACCCACTACTGCCAGAGAGTCCAACTCCAGTTCACACTCCCTGTGTGATATACAGGCTGACAAATTGTGGGGACAGATAGATGTTCCAACGGCATCAGGTTCCCACCACGTCTAGTGTGGTGCAAAGTAGGACATGCTGAAGGCATTATTTAGGACACTAATAAGGTAGTTATTGGAGGCCCTGAGAGGTAAAACCATGTTGACTCGAACAAAACACAAAAAAAAGGGAATGAAATGATGTAATTACTTATCTGTTCTTCACCCTTGCCATAGTTTCTTCCAATTAAACAAAAGCTGGCAGGAAACGATGTAGCATTGCATCATGAAATGTGGTATTTAGGGGCTTAACTGAAAGTTTTGAATGTCCAAACAGATCCTACACAACTGTGCTAATGAATAAATGAATACATAAACAATCAAACATAATAAACTCCCACCACACGTACACATAGTAATATAATGCCTAAACCCAATTTGCCTTTTGGAAACATTTTGTTTTCATATATTCTTTCTTTCCTCCCATTAATTGTTCCCTATCAGTTCCCATGCTTCCTTTTACCGCACCTCTTCACTATATTAGGCCTGTAGGATTATATCGTGTAGCGCATAAACCACAAACCTTCAATTCAATAAGGAAAAATCTATCTCTTTGCCACCCACCCACCACACATACATTTTTGTCACTGATAACTATGACAATACATTCGTAATAAAGGCTATAATGATTAGCCTATGCAAAATAAACAAATTTGTAACTAACCTAAGCATGCTATAAATGAGAATGACTCTCACTTAGATATTGAGTTTCCCATAATCCATTACCAAATAGATCTGTCCAGCAAGGGTGGCTTTACTGACATGACGAGAGATTTGTGTCAGTGGTGGAGAAAGTAAGAATGGTAGTTTTGTGCATAAATCTACTGATTAACTTTACCTTTTTATTAGTGCATGTCGTGTTAACATCGTGATGTTCATACAAGTATTCAACCTTGATAGGCAGTGATTAATTACAACAACGTAGCTTGTAGAAAAAAAGGTTCAAACAAACATCTGACATGTATCGACAGAATTTAAAGCATATTGGGAAAGTATTATTACATTTAAATGTACATGTTCTGTACACTTTAATAATCATTTACCACAAACAGGTACAGTAGTGGTCAGAAAAATAAACAACAAAAATGCAGAACACGTCAAGAAGCTACTTAGGAGCAGCAACCTAGGGAGAGAAGCAATCAAAATACGCCAACATAAACCCAGGCAGATTCAAAGTGTGAAAAGAACAATGTGGAATGTGAAAATAATGATAGATTAAGACAGAAAAAGATACACTTTAGAGACATTAAGGATTACAATTGCAATATAGAAACAGCTTAAAGGCATTCTGTTATTTTACAAAGTAACCCTAAAAACAATTTAGGCAGTTTGTAATAAGCCTTGGTTATCTTGATACAAATGCACTTATCGCCTGGTCAGGTTTTTATGTTTTACTGGTTTAATCCTGCTCATCCACCTTTTCTGGTTTAAGAAGACTTAAAACTTGCCTCCGAAGTACAATTCATATGAAACGAAACCATTTCCTTAGTTTACATTTACATAAAGCAAGGTTTGATGACTTTGAAGCCACTGTGCCAGAATGCTCTGTCTGCAGGGCTCATGTTACACATGAATATTTCCTCTTTTTTACCATTCGTAATTTAAAGTGACTACATGAAGACTCCATGTATGTCTTGTGTTGCATTAACACATTTAGTGATTAGTCGATTTTACGACGAGTTTAGTCAATTTGAGCCTCTGGTGATTGAATCACTGCTGTCCTATATATCATATATGCATAAACATTGAATTGATAGCAATGTGCATCATAAGGCTAGTAACAACCCCAGCAAATAGTTTAGAATTGCAGGAAATTGGCATCAAAATTGCTCTCTTTATCCTGGGGGAGGAATCCAACACTGTCTGCTCTAGTTTGTGCTTTGTGCGTTGTGACTGTATTAGCTGGTGTGAAGTTAAGATGGTGACGGGGTGTTCAGTACATTATAATATGAAACCCGAAACACATGTGTTTGTGTTATTGGATAGGATCTTGACACGATAGACACTGAGCGAGTAGGAAGGGAGGGGGAGGGAGAGCGAGAGAGTGTGTAAGAACTGGTCCCATGGGATAGGCTAGGGGGGAGAGCTTGGAAATTTGATATCCGTTCATCATGGGTAGGGAGAGAGAGACGGGGAGAAAGAGGGGCCCTGTTCACCTATCTGGATAAAGCAGATAGACAAAGAGCGAGGGCAGAGCATGGTGTCCTGCCAGTAACAGCGGCGCTCTGGGACAATAACGGTTTACCACATGGTCGGATTTTTTTTTTTTTTAATTACCAGTTTTTGGAATTGTTGACGTCCCTTCAAGTATCTTTCACACACGGGGTTGCTAGGAGACTCACCCCCTGCACACGCACACACGCGAAAGCCTCCCTCTTTATTTTATTTCAGGTACCCTTTATTTTTCCAGGGATAGGCTATTAGCCTAAGGTGCAGCGACAACCCCACTTTCATTTGGTTTGTTTCTTTTGGCTGCACGCTCAGTGAACGCATGTCACAAAGCGTATGCTCGCCACAACCAATACACTACCAGTTAAGGACACCAACAGTGCTGACCAGATTGAGAAGTGTAATAGGTTAGCTTCTCGTTCCCACTCCTACTCCCTCCCCCAGCTTGGTTCCTCTAGACACTTTAGACCACTTTCAACCCTTCATTCAGAGCGAATCCCAGAGATAGCCATTCCGGGGTGACCCCAGAGCAGGCAGCCAATTATGGTATCCACTGTCCCTAGTAAATGGTTTAGCCACCCACAACTTTGACCACTCATTCCACTCTGTCCAATCTCATCTCCTCTTTCTTACAATTATCTTTAATTGAATCTCTCTCTCTCTCTTTGTCTCTTCTAGACCCGTGATGCCAACAATCAAGGGAACCAGGAGGCGGCCCAGAAGAGCTCTCGCTTGGCCCGCAACCTCAACCACGCGGCCCTGGGCATCGGGATCGCTGTGCTCGTGCTGTGGATAGTCTACGTATCTGTGGTCCTCAGCTCCTATGATTGAGCTGCCTCTCGCTCTGCCACCCATGCTCGCTTAACTGCCTTAATGGCTTCTAACATGAAACACCCCCACTCCCATCCTATTCCAAGGTCTCTGTGTGCTTTTTTCCCCCCACTG
Source organism: Amia ocellicauda (assembly GCF_036373705.1). Lineage (NCBI taxonomy): Eukaryota > Metazoa > Chordata > Actinopteri > Amiiformes > Amiidae > Amia > Amia ocellicauda. The sequence continues at coordinate 28,979,446 of NC_089861.1, read as the reverse complement.
CCAATTAATCTGGCTGAGCAATGCCATTAATTGCCTGGGGTGGAAAGGTCAGAGGGTGTCACTGATCCATTCTTAGAGAAAGATAACTATATATATATATATATATATATATATATATTATATATATATAGTGCTGTAGTACTGTTCTAACACACACACCCCTCCTCCTCCTCCCCCTCTCTCCCTATATATCTCCTCTTGTTTGTCAAATGGTGTGCTTGCCACAAGTGATCCTTATTGCAAGAGATTGTTGTTTAATCATTAATATTCTTCATGTTTGTATAATTATTGGAATCTCCAAAGTAATTATGTTTAGATACAGATCTGTTCTTTTCTCTTAATTATTACTTTATTTTTTAAATGTGTCTATTCCAGATGACACAAAACACTGATTTTGCTTCTCGCAACAGCAGGTAGAGAATACAAGTGAAAAAACAATGCAGAGATCCCCACAGCACAGTCCATTACAAAACAGAGCGATATTCCACAGTCCTATTAATAGAACTGCAAAGCAACACAAGTGTTAAATACAGTGCAAATACTAGAGTACAATACAACACAACTCCATGCAAAGCTGCACAATACAATGCAATTGGACACAGTACAATTTAACACATCACAACACAATTAAACAGTGTTGGAAGCATGCAGCATGTAGTAACAGTACAAGCAAGTTGAAGTCATTCAAGCAGGGCAGAATACAGACCCCAATGGATCAAACCTGCCTGTCCTGACCAGCCACCAGAGCACATCTAGACCCCTTAGTATAATGGCATCTAGCAGCTTTAGAAGCCAAGCAATGTGGAAAACAGATAAAAAGACCCAAGTGAAGAGTAGAGATGTCTTGACCAATTCTTTCTGCCAGGCTGACTGTTGGGAAACCTTCTCCTTTGTCTTCTGTGCTCCTACACCACAGTGCAGAGATCTCACCGCATCAGTGAAAGGCCCAGGCCTCTTAGCGAGGCTCGAGATCACTGCACTACCCTCTGCTCACTACACTATAATCTGTATATGGTAAATATACAAATATTGCCTGCCTTTCTTTCTGTGAACTCCAGCTTTACTAATGTCAACTACAAGCAAAAAAAAATATGTACAAATAGAAGTACATCCATGCATTACTGGAAATACCAAATGTTGCGATTTTACAAATAAATATATTAGGAGAAAATGTGTCAGAGTTTGTGTGTTTATTTTAAATTGTCTTCACTGGTATTAGGTATTAGGATGTATCTATCGGACAACTTTATTATTCATAGCAGATTTATCTTTTATTTCAGTCGTCAACATACGATGTTCTTTATTTATACATAATACAAGGCAAACAACATAATGTGTCAAATTAGACGTTCAATCTATTGTTTTTTTACAAGCTGTTCTGCTGTTTCGCACTGGTGACGCCATTTTTAATGACTTTCAAAAATAATTCATTTTATTTATTTATTAATATGACCATTTTATTATTTATTTTTTTCCTGGACCAAGATTGGAATTGATTTTATCGATGCGGATTAATGACAGATGAATTATAGATTTGATTACAATTTGTTTACGGATAAAGCAATAAAGGAACAAATAATATATTCAACCAAGTAAGGAACCAGACTATTCATCTGGGAATTAATTTATATTTTATTCCAGCAATGAGGAATGACTCGACAAGTTAAGACAAGGGGTTGTAGCATTTTGTCATCCACTTGGTCGCTGTGGTCCATGGAGTGGTCCAGATCATGTAGCACAAACTGGGATGTTTTTTTGCTTTCTTGGACACACCGTCTAAAACCCGTTTACTGTCAAATATGTTGTCAACTCCAAAATATAATCATAATAATCATAAACATATAATATTACTATTATAATTATTATTAGCCCTACTGTTATAATAATAATAATAATAATAATAATAATAATAATAATAATAATAATAATAAGTGTTTACTGTCATTATTCCATACAATAACGGGGAAGGGATTAAGTATGTAGTCTATATAGTTATGTCTTATTAAATAAATAAATAAATAAACAAACAAACAAACACAAAAAAACAAAATCAAAAAGTATTAAAGTGTTCATATATAGTTTCCGATCAGGACCACAACGACCGAGTAGTCTGAGTGCTCTGGACCAGTGTTGATTTCGTCAAATAAAACTATGACTGAAAATATTCGTCAACGACCTATTTTCAGTGACGATAACTATGACGATAACAAACGAAATACTGGTAAGAAAAAGATAACAAAAAAAATGACATCTAATTTTAGTTGACTAAAATGTGACGAAACGAAAATTAAACGCAAGACTAATGGACAAAAATTACAGTAATTTGCGAGGCGGCCGGCCAGGGAGCTGTTTGATGTCATAATCATAACCATGCATGCCTTCACTCGGTCTGCGCTGCTCCACCAATGGGATCGGTGGGATTCTGCATATCTGCGCAGATCCGCGGAAATCTGCCCAACAGAATGCGACCCGATTGTACCCAAGCGTATGTTTCGCTAAACATTGAACACGCTTGATGTGGTTTAATGTATTGGGATCAATGTAAAGTTGATGCAGATTGTGTGAAGTGAAACTCCTGTTCTTTTGTATATAGGACTGGTAAGTGCGGGTCTTGTAATTAGTGAAGTTAGGATCTAATTGGTAAACTTATATGTACAGTAAGCCAAGTTAAGCGCTTGGCTAAGTAGGGCTTAACGATATGCTTATGCTATTAATATCACTTTAAACATGCAATCTTTTGTGTATCAGCTGGGGAAGTCTTTGAAAATGAAATGTTAATGCAAAAGCCATTTGAAATGTTAATATTGTCCGCGAATGTGCGTATTGGAATATAAAAATACAAATGGCATGATTATATTTGCATTTTGACCTAAATAACGCGTTCATAAATGGAAAATGAAAATGTAATTGTGGGATTACATTTGCATTTGAATAAAGTCCACTATATGCTTTCATACTGTTCTTGTAACTCTAACTATATTTCAAGAGAGACTTCTAACTTAAAAAAACAAACAAAAAATGAATTACAGAAATTGGTGACCATGAAGTTTACAATAGCTGTTTGTGTCTTGATTTCAAATACATTTCAAATTAAGTCAATCAATATGTTTATGTTTTACATCCATCCAATAATTGATGTAAACATCTGACATCAGCCGTAATGCATGGTGATAATGAAAAATAAATAAATACATGGACTAAAATGACAGGAGTTGTCTAATATTAACTAAAATTAATTAAAGATGAAATGACTAAAATATGACCAAAACTAATAAGAATTTTAGTCAAAATAGTAAGACTAAAACTAAATCTAAAATAGCTGCCAAAATTAACACTGCTCTGGACCACCGCACACTGTGAATGTGCCTGTCATTTTTTTTTCATTTTCTTGACACAACTCCTAAAAACTATCCAAACTATACTCATAATAATAATAGACATATTCATATGCTATGTGTGCTTTTGTGTAAATGGGATAATTATGTATAATGAACACATTACAAGTGACATAACCCCTCAGTAATCAGTAGTGCTTAGTGTTAAGCCTTCCATGTACGAAGACTGTTGCGTAGCGGGCTCTGAATATACTGACCACGTGTTTTTTTTATTGTTATTACACTGATAATAATGTTTTTACTGTTTTTATTAGTCCGTGCAACAGACCAGTGGGATTATGTCAGAGTATAGTTATGCCTGCTGAAAAATATATTTGTTATGCCTTCATCTGCGTACAATTTCCGAGGTCTGCACAGTGGTCCATACTTTGCAGCCTGGTCTGGACCAACTTTGAATGCGAGTGGCATGGGTTTTTCATTTAGTTTTTTGGACACCCCTCCTAAAACATGTTTTCCAAACCAGTTACTATAATTATGATCATCTTCATATTGTATGCTAAGGGATTTAGTTAAGTCTAATAACCACTGTGTAGCTTACACTTCTATAATTAATGTACCTGTTGTTTCAAGGATTTGCATAGTGTTCTACAAATAGGAATATTCACAGTATGAAATTTGCATTGGTCAGGACCAACTCAGGGTGATCTCTGGACTGGTCCCTCTTGACATCCATGCATCTATTTGTGTCTGTATTGATGTATTTTGTATTTTTTGTTCAAATGTTTTGTATACCGTGATTAACATAACATGACTAGCTGCAGTATCAAAATTGAGTTTAGTTTTTCTAGTGGTCCTGATGTTGGTACATGTAAGCAGTGGTACTACTGGAACTGATATTTTTGCCTCAGGGTCCACCTTAGTCATGTGTAGATGTCCTCCAGTTTTTCCATTTCCCAAATGACTCCACTGTACATGCACCCAGCAGTCTGCAGGATACACGTGTTGTCTCCTTCCAGGGTTCTGTCAGACAGATGTGATGGTGGCGGCCGTCTCCAGGTAGCATCACCTAGGGGTGAATTACTGAGGCAGGGTTTAAAGCAATTTACATGGAGGACTTCAGTCAGTCCCACCCCATCTATTACCCGATAGAGCACGCCAGACAGACGTTGCTGAAACAGAAAGGGTCCAAGATAATGGCACTGGAATTTAGGGCACCTGCCACATCTTCTAGCGGTGTCCCAAACCCATACCTGTTCCCCTAAATCATAATATTGTGAAATAGCCCTCAAATCATAAACAAAACTTTGGTCTTGCTGAAGCCTTTGCTTGATGACCCTGTACAGCTTTGTTAATGGTTTGCAATGTATCAGTCAATTTTTGCAGTATAGTCATCAACAGAATCAGCAACCTCTGTAGACCTTAAACAAAGCATCTGTGGGCATCACAATCTCTCAACCAAAAAGGTCCCTAAATGGTGTAAATGTGGTACTGGCTTGGACACTACTTCTGTATGCAAACATTACATAAGGAAGCAAAGAATCCCAGTTAGATTCATTATCGTTCACAAACACAGATACCATTGTGTCCAGCATGCGATTAAATGTCTCTACAAGACTATCGGACTATGGATGATAGGGTGTAGTCCAGGTCTTATAGATGTTAAGCAGAGTACACATATTCTTAAACAGGGCAGAATCAAAATTCCTACCTTGATCTGTATGAATAATCCTTGGAGTACTATAACAAAGGATGAATTGTTCTACTAGCACCTTAGCTACTGTACCTGCTTACTGGTCAGGGAGAGGGAAAGCTCCTGCCCATTTTGAAAATTGATCCATGATAACCAAAATATATTTATTACCAGAGGGAGTTAGAGGGAGGGGTCCCACTAGGTCTAGGGCTACGTGTTCTAGGGGCATGCCTGTTTGAACTACACACATAGGTGCTTGAGGGTTCGGGCCTACAGATTTAAATACTGCACATTGTTCACAGGTACAAACCTATTCCTCAACTACCTGCCACCATCCAGGCCAATAAAACCTGGTCCTAATCTTATCCTGCAATTTGGCAATACCCAAATGCCCACCCATACTATCATTATGCAAACCTATCAATACTCTTTCAGAAGTAGGATCTGTCAAGTCGACCTTGCAGCAAATGCAACTGATCCCAACCATTCCAATAGGGCCTCAAGGTCCAATCTTCCTTCAGCCTTGTAGGAGTGACCTGTGGGTTACTTTGTTCCATTGCCGAAGTAAAAATGCATGTTGTGCCCGCTCCAGATCGCTCTCCACCTCTTCCTCCAACTCCTGCACCTCAGCTACCGGTCAAGGCGTCAACGTGAAAGAGCGTCCACATTCTGGTGGATACGTCCAGCTCGGTGGACAATTGGATATTGGAACTGAGACAACTATTCCAGCCATCTTGCAATTTGTCCTTCTTGTTGTTTAAACTAGTGGAGCCACCAAAGTGACCTATGGTCAGTCCCCAAAGTAAACAATTTCCCCAGCAAATAGTGTTTAAAGTGTTTAGTAAAAGCTACTACTGATAATAATTCCTTCTTTGTTGTGGCATAGTTGCGCTCTTGGCAAGTCAGAGCATTACTCACATAGGCAACCACCTTTTCTTGGCTCTCAACAACTTGAGATAGAACAGCCCCGATGCCCAAATCACTTGCATCCAACAAGAATTCTCTGGTGGTATCTTGAAACGACAGGATTGGAGTAGTGGTTAAACATCTCTTTAGTTCAAAGGCCTGTTGGGACAAAGCAGTGTCCCATTGAAACTTACTGCCTTTTTCTGTCAATTTATGCAAAGGCTGAGCATGTTCTGCAAAGTCCGATACAAAATTTCTATAATACGAAGCCAATCCAAGGAAACTCCTTACTTCCATTACATTCCTGGGTATTGGCCAGGATTTCACAGCATCAGTTTTGTCAGGGTCTGTGGCTATTCCTTCCATTGATATTACATGGCCTAAGTATTGGACGTCTGGTGCAAAAGACAGCATTTGCTTTGTTTTACCTTTAAATTGGCCTCCCGAAGTTTCCCCAGAACATTTTGAATATTGTGCATATGCTCTTGAAAATTCCTTCCAAAAACTATAATATCTAAATAATCTAAACAAATTGTCCATTGCAATTCAGAGAGCACAAGTTCCATTCATCTTTGAAAAGTCCGTGGAGCATTGCATAAGCCGAATGGAAGGACATCGAATTCAAAAAGACCATACTTAGTGTTAAAAGCAGTCTTTCCTCTACTATCAGGGTCAACCTCGACCTGACAGTAACCACTGGCTATATCCAGGGTGAAGTACCATTTTGCTGAGGCCAAGTCATCCAAGGGATCATTAATCCTTGGCAATAGGTACAAATCTTTCAAAGTGAGTTAATCGAGATGTCTATAGTCAATGCAAAAACATACCTCAATTTGGTCCTTGTTTAATTGGTTGAGCACATCCCATATCAATATGATGAAACGTTAAATGTGTTCTCCCCCAGATCACCCCCACTGAACTAAAAATGAAAAAATTGACAAAGCATCTCCCTTAATGCATTCAATTCGGCCTCAGACAGTTCCCTAGTGTGCAGCCCTAAAACTCTTAACAATGCATTTACTTCCTGTTCATTAGGTCTATAAACAGAATTATTGACACACCCATCAGCCAGCTGTTGTACCACCATTGTATCAATTGAAAATGGCCCTATTATTAGGTTCTATGGTCAAATTAGCAATTCTTACAATCATGTTCCCTCGTTGAACTTGTCCCAATACACGTGCCACTAAAATATCTTGATGTTCCAATGCACTAGGCAATGGTTCCAACAAACCCATTAGGTTTTGTCCGGAAAGCCCCTGTACACACCCTTCTATTAACATTTACATACAAGCTGTAATAGTACAGTCACAACTTAAAACCCTCACTAAAAGTATTTCACACTTCTCCTTTCGTAAATCTATCTTAGCTTGGTATTGAGTCAGGAAATCTGTATCCAATAAAGCAGCTTGACGGGCATCCTCAGCAACTGCCCTTCAAAAGTACAGGTCAACTCACATACACCTCTTATTTCTACATACCCTCCATTATCTGTTCTTACTTTACGGCCTCTTATGGCTCCAACAAAATTTGGTTATCACTGGTAAGCTCATTCCAATACACAGAACTTAAAGACACTTGAGCACCTGTATCTAATAAAAACTGATAGGGCTTTCCCATTATCTCCCCCTTTAGAAACACTCCTGCTCCCAAGTTGGCAGAATACAGTTCGTCATCAGGTCACTTTAAACAATCAGAGTGGACGGGTGAGCAACCTATTTCCCCCATCTTCTCTGGTTTCCTGACTGATAGGGGCAATCTCAACTTATGTGTCAGTCGCACCCACACTGCCAACACACCCTAGTTTGGTCTAGTTCCCTATATCTGATAGGAGGGGCTTCTCTTGGCCTACGCCAAGACAGGTTACCCTGTTCAGCCAACACTTGGGGAGGGGGTGTTATTTGTTGCACTTTCTTTATTAAATTTTCAGCTGTTCCATGACTTGTTGCCAGGCCTTTGATGCATCTTGATTAGCTTCAGCAGTCCTAACTTGAACTTCCATAGCTTGTACACTTGGGCAAATTAATAGCCTCTTCTAAAGTTGTATGGCGAGCACTATGCAACTGTATCCTTAAATGTCCCTGACCTACATGAGTAATGAAATGATCTCTGTACAAAGTATCTTGTATTTCTGAAGTTATATTAGGGTATGCTTTAACTACTAAACGCCTTACTGCATCACCAAAATCTCCAATTATATCCAAATAATTTTTCAAGTACTTTTCAAACTCTGTATAATCTTTTGCACTCTGAGGCAAACCCCAATATTTCTCTAGCCCTCCCTGACAACAGTAGCTTCATAAATTGTAGTTTCTGGGCTTCCTTCCAGCCATTAACATCTGCAGCCAATTCAAATTGGTCATCCCAATCAGACCAATTTCTATTTGTCCCATTAAAAGTGTCAGGCATAAATATTGGGCAAGATCCCTGAGCACCCCCACCCAAACTTTCTGTGCTTTCCACCTCTCTTCAACTATATCATCCATTGTTCTCCACTATAAAATACAAAATCCCACCACTGCTAAACCAATGTAGCGTGTGCATATTTATTCTGGGAGGGAAACCAATTTATGCCTTCCCAGGGTAACATAATCACTGCCACCACCTTTAGTATACTGGGGGGTCCAGGAAGGAGAGCAATGCACAGTACGGTACAGTCAATGAGGAGGAATCAGGGAAACAGATGTTAATCAAAATGGCTTTTATTACACATAACAGATAGCCACTTACTTTAAAATCCCTTCTATCCTTTTACTTCCCTGCCCATACACATCTATAAATTTGAGGTGGAAGTCAAAATAACTGGACCTCAGGGAGGTCCTCTACCAACCCAATATAATAAAGATAAATTAAAGCAAACCAACTCCAAAACCAAATTACAAACCCCTTTAAAGGTAAACCATTACCAATATAACTAAAATACACACAACTACAGTTTTTCTTGATTGCTAAGACACTTTTAATGAAACTGGGGTCAACTTGACCTCCATCTTAACCTAATGAGCAAACAGTATTCATTTTTGCAAAACACTAAGTAATTTCTCATATCTTTCACACATAATGCAAATGTTAAACACAGTTTTTCAAAACAAATTACATTACAAATTACTTCCAAGAATATGAACCTCTTTTGCATGTGTGCAAAATGTCTTTGCACAATTGTTCATTCAGCAAGCAGTTCTTATTCATGCATTAAAGAGCTCACATTTTAGCTGTTTGCAAGGAAGGATGGACCAAGTAAGAGGCTGAGGGCAAGGGCGAGGGCAAGGACAAGTACATGCACAAGAGCAAGGACAATGGAGAGGTAGAGCTGCCCATAAAGGAAGAGGGGATCAGATGTGTGGTGGTGGTGTGGTAGCTCAAAGGGGAATACAAAGAGCTAATGTTTCAGATTACATTTGTGCCACAATTATTGACCCTTTTGTCAATCATGGCCTTTCTATGAGAGAGGCTGGGCAACACAACTCCCCATACATTACTGTAATTTATGTGAGTGAAGCCACCTGTAAGGAGTCAAGGGAGGAACGCCATTGGTAAGAGGGCCACTGTGAATGTGCAAATGGGTGCACACATCACCATGTGTACCGCTCTCTCCAGCGGTGGGGTTCTTTACCACATCCCTACAACTGGCCCATACAATACAGAACGTCTCCTCACAATTCTGTCACGGAGACAAGGCGGTTTGTTTTTGACAAGGTTTGTTTTTTTGAAGGGCAGGAGCATTATTTCTATTTGTTTGTTTTTCTCTCTGGGTCTACAGGTTTTTGTTTTCTCTCTAGAGTCCCCCGAAGAAGACTGAGACATTATGGCTCCTTGATTTTGTTAACCCCAGCATTCCCTCCCTCACATCGCTTTATTATTATTATTGTTTTGTTTTGTTTTGTTTCCCGTGTAATAAATAAATGTTAAACATCTTTATTTTTACATGCAAATTATTGACTGGACAATCCATTTGTGCTCACACGCCTCACACGGACAATGTTGTTTCCACCTCTCCCATCTGGGTACTGAATGGTTTGCAGTCCACCCAGGAATGGTGATGCAACGTCTCCACCATACTCTCATGATTTCTGTCCACATGACCAGATGTCTCTCCTAGATGCAATGAATGCCAGTTGTCTGGAAATCACTGTAGAGGACGGCCAAGCGTGGAGATTTGTTCCTTGCTGCATTGCAAGGGAAAGAATCCAGTGTGATTTTGATGAAAACGTGACCTAATTGAAAGCAACAAATGGGCTGACTGTGGTGTATAGTGTATTTGTGTTGCCTGTTTTGACATTGCTTTGTTTTGATTGATTTGTCAGCTTGGAGTATTTTATTTGTATTATCTGTATCTACAGCATCATTGCATTTGTAAATGTCAAAATGAAAAAAGGTAAAATCTAGCCTGTTGATTCTGGATATTCCTGCTCTTGAGTGACATTCTTTCTGCATTGATCATCTTTGGTCAAAACATTTTAGGAAAAAAAGGAATACAGCACATGATGTGATAACATGTTTACTTTTATGGTACATACTCTAATTATAGTATAATCAAATGACACAGACATGTCAAAGTGGGTTAACCATGTTAGGGGTGTCTTTTGAGTGTCTTAGTGCATTTTGCAAATGAAATGTGTCATTTTGGCCAATGTGTTTCAGTTTGGGGCTGTGTGTTAATTGTTTTGAAAAAGTGAATTCTGTTTGGACAAATGTGCTCAAGCAATCGAGAAAGACTGTAATACAAACCAACCACTATGATAATAATAATTAACCCCCAAGAGGCCAGTTATTCAAACCCCCACCCCAGATAAGATTGGCTATTAAGATGTTAGTGGCTCAGGTAAAAACAATGAAAAAGCAAAGGCCATACAATATAAAAACAGATACAAATAAAACAGTCGGGGGAACAGGTAAGGTTAAGAAATGAAACATTATGGAACATTTTGAAATGTCCACTCACAGGGTTCATTAATTAATCCAATTGCACTTTGCCCCGTTTTTAACTCCACTCCTGTCTTGTGTTAGCAGACGTCGCTCATGCACGCCTGTCCATTTTCAATCAAACACACTTCAAATAATTCCTACAGTCCTCATCTTGTTTGGTATCAGATTGCCATTGTCTTTCAACCTCGGACTATCACTCATTCCCCTCGCCTCTCTCGATCGTACACAGCTCCCCGCTTTTATCCTGGTTCACCAGGACTTAGGCCATTAGCGCAGTGGCTCCCAGTATATTCGCACGTGTATCAGCAGTCATTAAAAGGATGTGAAAATAGTCTGTGTTAAAAGATTGCAATCAAGGTCGGTGTAAAAGTCTCAATCGTTACACCCCTGCTTGTTTGTCGACACTGTTACCCTTATTTGAAGTGTATTCGTGGACTTTGAAGTATCCTCATTGTGTAGTCTTTGCTTCCACCCCTACACGTAACACCAATATACAAATAATATCACATCTCCACTCACATTAGGCTACTGGTGAACTTCCCCAGAAAAAAGGACTGTAATTTGTAATATGCTTTTGAAATCACTCAAGGACTATATGATATAATTTATTTCTTAAACTAGCCTTTCGGGAACTGTGATGATGGCACAGACGTTACATTATGGGTATTTTATTGAAAACTGTATGTCGTCATGGGGAAGGGCAGCTGCTAACACATCATAATAATAAAGAATGAAGAACAAGAAAGCAAGAACTGCAAAAAATACAATTCTCAAACAAGGGCTTGGATTCAAATGTCCTCTCCTTTAACATTTATACAGACTGGGTGCCTGGGGTATTAACCATTTGAGTCCATACAGAAATTACAGAGCAAGGGGAGTGTTTGATATATAATATAATTACCACCTGTGTCTGTCAGCATTATGAAACACTTTGAAAACCATAGGATTTACTTAGTGTCTCTCCAGGACACATTTTAACTTTCAAGAACTTAGACTAAACTATTGAGCTTTCAAGAGGTCAGGGCCAGGCAGGAAGTGATGCAGTTCATATGGACATTTTCTTTTGGGGTGGAGGAATACTTGAGACTTTCAGGAAGAACTGCGTTTTGCAATGTGACGCAAAATAGGCAGGGCAGCCAGTTTGCGTGGGTTTGAAAAGGAAATGTGTTTTTTTGTTTTTTTTGTTGCAGTCCTGCAATATTTTGATCAATAAAACTAGTCTGGAGAGTACAACTCTTACACATTTACACACACACACTCACAGTAACATCCAAACACACTCACAAACACACACACTTACATGAATAGGCACTCACAGTAACATACACACACAAAACCACTCACAGTAACATACACACACACACACAAACAAACACACACCTACACACATACACTCCCACACCTGATAACATGCTTCTTTTTTGTCTAATACAGATTTTTACAATCACTTCGTCACTAATTTCAGAACTTTGATGTCATTTTTCAAAACTCTAGAAACAAAACTCAAAAGGTCATCACCTGTAACACAGGCTTAACAATGTTCAAAACATTGCATTGTGCATTCATATCTTTAAAGAAACCCTGCACTTGCAGAATCATTGGTTCACATAACTAATTTATAATAAAATACCATAGGAACATTAGTTTAGATCACCCACACACAAGATACCGATAGTTTAATTGTGTTGTTGTTCGTACAATTAAATAGTGTAGTACAAAGTATGTGATACATGTTTCATTATGGTACTACACGTATATACATCACTGTTGAAGGACTAGTAGAGAGAATACTACAGACAGTGGAATCATTGAACAAAATATGAAATGTATTGATGCAATACAATCAAATCACACTATATGTTTCTTTGAATCAAAGCAAAAATAATTAGCTACAAAACAGAAAAAAACTACAGTAAAATGTCAACTGCAATGTTCCTCACCTGGCTGACTGTAAAAAACAAAACAAAGGATTGATTACTGTACTTCTATATTTCCATCAACCCTGTCTTGTAGATTTGGTCACAGGTTCTCATCCACATCACAATGGATGTTTTCATTAGTGAAACATCTTGGGAAGAATCTTCCGGCACGGCGAATCCAGACCAGACACTGGTCAGCTGTGATGTCATTGCATGCGTCATCCATGGCCTGGAGAAGGGTGACTTGTTTGGGAGGGCGCCTATCTTATACCTTCCACCTCCATGTGGAGAAAAAATTCCTCAATTGGGTTAAGGAAAGGATAGTGTGGGGGTTAGTACAGGGTGGTAAATTGTGGATGGGCCTGACATCATGCTTGCACCATTTGAGCATGGTGGAACCTGACATTATCCCATACAATGACATAGGTCACGCCATCAGCTCTACAGACCTGATTTAGCTCATCAAGGAAGGTTACAAGGAGAGCTGCAGTATATGATCCAATACGAGGTCTGCCTCCCACCACACCATCTTCTGATATAGCCGCACTCATGGTGATGTTGGCCCCACATTGTCCAGGGACTTGGATGGTTGCCCGCTGGCCAATGAAATTCCAACCTCTCTGTACGTTTTGCCTAGCAGTAGATGATGTGGGACTCTATTTTATTTCTGGTTTGTCCGAAGAGCAGCATGTATATTGTTTATGTTGCCAGCTCTGAGCCGTTCCTAAAAATATAATATAAATATAGGTAGTTTGTGGTTTCACATTTTCAAAATAGAGGTGAGGGGAAGGCCGTGAGTTCAAGTGTTTAGACTTTCGGAGAAACACAACAATGCGCGATTATGTTATTTCTGCAAGGTTGACAAATTTCAGCCCCCCTGCCACGGCAACATTTCCAGTGAGATATGTGAATGTCAAATCTGCATCTTCAGTTACAGGCTAATCCTACAATGAGAAGACAATACAATGAGTTACATGGTTACAGTAGGTTAAATAATCAGTATGCCCACCAAACTTAATTATCCCCAACAGTTAGTATATGAATATGTTATATAAAAATCCTTACAGTTGCATTATATGATCCAATACGAGGTCTGCGTCCCACCACACCATCTTCTGATATAGCCGCACACATGGTGAGGTGGGCCCCACATTGGCCTGGTACTTGGACGGTTGCCCGCTGGCCAATGAAATTCTGACCTCTCCTCCTTGTCTTGGCCAGGGTGAAGCCTGCCTCATGCAAAAAGACGAATTTGTGAATGCCTTGAAGCCCACAAATTGGTTTTCATCAGCATCCAGTTCCATCACCCTCTAAAAAGACATTTTGGAAAGAGAGTTACTGATTACAATGATGTCGATTTTTTGGGGAATTGTTCACAACAGGCATCTTGAAACTGAAAATACCTGAACATATTCAGTCCTCAGCTGCTTCACTCTGTCTGCATTTCTTTCAAAAGGTACACAGTAGAGCTGTTTTAGAGACACCTGCTGCCTTCTCAGCATGCGTGCAATAGTCGGCAAACTTCTGGCTTCCACATTGTTGAACATGTCGTCATTGTCCAAGATGTGCTGCCGAATGTCTGTAAGGCGAATGGCCTGAACCAAATTGACCACAGCCCTCTCTTATTGGTCAGTCAGAATTGTGCCTCTGCCTCCCCTATTTGGCATAGTCTCTATTCTGCAGGGAAAATTACAGTAATAACACATTTAGTCACATCACCGACTCTGTGGTACACACTAGCATGCAGTATACAGTCATTTGACAATTGAGAGTAGCCTAATGTTTAGTGCATGCTGAAGACTTACCGTTTCTCATTACGGAACATTCTGATGATTGAGGCCACGGTTGATATTCTGAGGTTTAGTTGAGTCATTGTAGCTGCCTCAGTCATTGTTATGCCATGATTTACAACATGAACTACTGTTCGGATTTCATTGGATGCTCTTTGCTGCTGCCGCTGTCTTGGTCCGTGGCCTTGTCCTCTACCACGTCTCCCACACCTCTCAAACGAGGCCCATGGCCGCCTCTCTGGTGCGGCCTAAGCCCTCCTCTATGATGAGGCCCACGACCACCTCTCAGAAGGGTTGCTTGTACCCTGCCATTCCTTTGACCACCATGTCTTCCTCGTCTTCCTCTTCCCAATGCTTGACCTTTATTGTGACCTGGATCACCTGCCGGCTCCATGTTATCGCAGTGTTGTTGAGGTGGATCCACTCATTTCACTATATACTCGTACCACAATGTGAAATCAATCAACAGTAATGATTTGGCAGTATTGGAAAAGCAATTACAAGGGCCTGCATACATACAGTAATGTCAAATCTGAAAACATGGTCTGAAAAAGTGGTACATGGGGCCATAGAAACAGTGTCTGTAAAGAATGATGATGAAATATTACATCCATAGATAATGTAGTCCAACTGCTTCATGTTCCACAGTAATTGTTGTCAGTGGATCTCGTTATCCTGAAACTTTCATGATCTAAACATGGAATATTGTTCATTAGTTTCCATAAAACTATGCATTAAGAGTAATGCAACAGTTACTTATTATTTTTAGCAATTGTATCAGTTGATAGTTAGATTATTGTATTGAAATGAATAGACAGTCATCTCAGATGTAATGTGTGAATTGCATTTTGAAATGGTAATACTTTGATGATGAAGTTGTGTTATTTTGAACAGGTGATTTTAGTTAAATGAACACATGATCTTAGGTTTATGTGTATTGTATCCAAGAAATTGGAAAAAGTGTTAGAGTTGTGGAAAATGTGCGTTTTGATCATCGGTTTTGTGTCTAGAGTTTTGAAAAATGACATTAACAATCTGAAATTAGTGCCAAATTGATTGGTAAAAACTGTAACTATAACATTATTATTATTATGATAAGTAGTATTTATTTATTTATTTATGTATAAATGTATTATGTATAGATGTTTGTGTGTTTTTATTGGCAGAAGCCTCTTAGACTTCTTTTCTGCCCCCTCTCTTAAGCTCATAACCAGGACCACACTGCATCATGTCCGCACGCATCACCTCTTTGAACTGGGATGTATGCTTTGTATTTCATATAAACTGTACATGTGCACTTTTGACATTTTCAAATGATACTTTATATTAATTAGAAAATTGTATTGATTTGTATTTCTGCAGTTTTGTAAATGTAGTGTAAACTTGATAAGGGTGTCTGGCAATAAATAAATAAATAAATAATATTGATAATCTTACAGTAGTGAAGATGTAGTTACGAATCAGGACAGGAAGGGTATCTACCTCTGATAGGCACTGTACTGATAGTGCTCTAAGATCAGTGCAGTGCTGTGTCTGTGGTGACTGGGAATGCCGTAGCCCCTCAAATGTTTGTGAAAATTGCTAGGAATGCAAAAACGACGGAGGGTGTGGGTCAGTAAAGGGGGTTATTTTTACCATAGACTGTAAATAGAGCCTATGACCTTTCTTCCCACAGTCTCACGTGCAATGGGACAGCAGCTGGGTGGGGCACACACAGTGATACTATTGTCACTTCACTCCATTCCAGCCTACGGGTATTTTGACTTTACTGTTGTGGCCGTGTGTGTGTGTGTGTGTGTGTGTGTGTGTGCGTGTGGTGTCCTGTTGCATTTTGGGCCTACCAAGCTCTCAGTCACATGATAGAAACCTAAACTAAATTGAACATTTGCTTATCTGGAAGTTTTTTAATTGTAAATTGGACTCCAAATTAAGAGTTTGGGAATTATAATTGAATTAATCGTGGGATTTCAGTCATCTTGCTCTCTTCTCTCATCCACAGCTCAAGCATATCATATCGAAACCTGACTGACATGTTCAGTCTAGTCTCTCCACAGCACTTCAACAGAGCTCTCCTTTAATATGGAGAGGCTATGAGAGCCAGGTTGTTTTTCTGTTCAGTTAACGCAGGGGGCAGTGGGAGGGGAGTTCACCGTGGAGCCCTCTAACTGCCAGTAAATGAAATGTGTTAGAGCCAAATGTTACACACACACACACACACACATACATAAACCATGACAGGCACACCATGACACATATGGACTCCCACACACTGGCAGTTCGTCAGTAAGGGAGGAGACCATGTCAGAGGGGTTTGTCTGCTGGGAAGTGATCGAGGTGAGAGGCATTTCACAGTGGACACAACAGCAACTGGGATCTGCCATCAGTCACTACATTTACAGAGAGAGGATGTGTGATTAGATAGGATGTGTGAGAAAGGATTATAGTAGAATAGGGTGTTGTAGTGTAGTGTACTATAGTCGAGTGTAGTTATAATGTAGTGTAGCATACTATAGTATAATGTGTAGTTTACTATAGTCTAGTATAGTGTAGTGTATTATAGTACAATATAGCAGGGGACAGTGCTGTCCTTGGCCTTACAGATTTGCTGTGCTGTTCTTCTATGAATTAGCCAGAGGAATACTTTCCAGTCTCCGGGAACATTCTAATCAGGTCACTCAGTAAATGGAAAGAAAACCCTCAAAATAACATAAAAGAAATTATTGTGATGGTTATTCTATGTATGTTGAGGACATTGTCAAGGACCAGTGGAAACTGAACAAGAAGGGGGCTGGGGTATGCAGAGGTAGTCTGGTCTGGGACTTTCCTGCGACATGTGCACGCCCACAGTGTAGTTACAAATGCAAAAGCAGTGGTCATGCACCTGTATCAGTGTGGTCTGAAGTTCTTGTGAGAATACCAGACATCCTGTGAATTTCGTGGTCGCCTGCTACGCAACCCTCCATCTCCCAGCCCACCTCCAAAAAATGTGTTAGATGGGAGTTCCCTTTGCTTCCTGCCCTGTCAGCCATCTCATCACAAGGCATCATGGGGACCCTCTTGGGTGTCAAGGGCGTTTAAGCATCAGACCTCCCCGATTCATACATCACACCACTTTTAGCTTGAGATTATCCGTGCTTTTGTGTAAGATGAGCAGTATTAAGTCTAGGCCCTGTAAAACACTACAGTGCACAACATTACACAGCACTTTACTACAGTACAGTACACTGCATGGGGATCAGTATCGATCCACGATGGGCTCAGGTACTGTAGCGCCCTGAGCAGTGAATGCAACAGTGGTTTTGTAACTGCAGCGGTAGTGTTGCAATATAGTGTGTCTAATCATGATCAACAATGCAGAAACTGATTCTGTACTTTTTATGCTTTCATTTGAGTGGTCCCACATGTCCCACACCCTTATAATGGAGAAATGGCCCTCTTCTGAGTATTTTGTGGTACATATTTAATTCATACGCATTTTGTTTTTGTGAAAAAACTTGGTAGTACTGTAATATAGTCTGTCTAATCACGATCAACTATGCAGCATATTATAGTACAGGCTGTCTAGTTTCATTTGATAGGTGTCACATACCTGCACTCCTTATAATGTCCATATTAAACACTTGCAAATCTAAGAAGTTCCAACCAGGCGAAACTGGGAGGGAGTGTCAAGGGTTTATTACATTTAAAGTTAAAACTGTAGTGGTCCAACCACACCAGAACATAAACAATGCAATAAACACATTTTTTGCAAGTGAATGTAAATATCCCTTTTTCAAAAGTAACTCTATCCCTTTATGCAAATAAGATTACAAATTAAAGAGTACTGTATCTTTAAACCTATGTAATTGTTCGGCCTACAGCTTAAATGGAAGACTGATGTGCCCAAAAAACACACAACTCTGGCAATAGCAAGGCTAGTTGCCTCTGGTTTCCTTATTGACAGTGTTGGGTGATGTTTCAAGAAACCTGTAAACCAATTTAATTTACCTGCTCCTTATCTGTCCATGACTCTGGCACATTCAGGTTATTGCCAGAGTTAACTGGAAGGCAAGTTTCTGTACTTCTTTTGCAGAAATACCAAAATAGATAGACACCTTGAATATGTATTCCACTAGCTGCCTCTAGTGGAAAGGTCTGTCTATTCTTAATGTAGCCATCATCCTGCCTACAAACATGTAAAGAATACATGTGTAATTACAGGCTTATTTGACAACCAGCCCCAAATTTCTTGTGACAACTTGCCTCAGCCAGACTGTTATGCTAACTTTATGCTGACTACTTGACACAATGTAGCATAAAGCATCACAACATAACTGAGTAAAAAACATTACAATTGTGCTCACCTCAATGTTTTGTGACTTTCAAATGAAAAACAAAATGGTTGACATCAGATTAAGAAGACACATATTTTGATGTTACATTTTTGTGTCAGAGCCCTCTGGAGTGGTAGATAAGCTGTGACAACCTACCCATGTGACAACCAGCCCTGTTGTCCCCTATGCATTTTAACCCACTGCTGTAAAAGCACTTTTTTACAGATATGTTACTGCATCCCCCTATTGGGACAGCACTATTGAACTGTACTTTTCGTACAGCCCTGTGTTGTAACAAGAGGCTACCCAGGGTCGCCGGTCTGTAACGCTCTCTCTCGCGTTGACAGTTGAGAATAGGAAACCTCTGTGCACATCTATGTTTGTGTACAGCGCCCTCTGGTGTCTGATAATGGGAACAGCAACCTTTCGCGGGCAAGAAACGGAGCCAGGTTAAAAATGCTGCGTAAACAACACTGTGCAAAGGCTTACCAGCATGGTTATCGCAGTTTAAACACATCGGTAGTAAATGAGGTTCTAAGAGGAGAGTCGAGATTAACAAAACTACCTCCTTCAAAGCGTGTGAGGATGGGGGAAAAAAATCAACAGAAAAATACATTAAAAAGCAATGTGTTGTAATTATTTATTTATGTATTATTATTGTTCTTATTATTTTAATTTAGCAGATGCAAATCAACACACGAGGTTTGCAAAATGCAGCAAGAAAGTTTACAAATGAGAGGAGGCCATTCGACCCATTTGGTGTCCATTAATATCTAAGTGATCCAAGGATCACACTGGGGAGTTTGTTCCAGATTGTGACGCCTTTCTGTGTGAAGAAGTGTCTCCTGTTTTCTGTCTTGAATGCCTTGAAGCCCAATTTCCATTTGTGTCCCGGGTGCTGTGTCCCTGCTCATCTGGAAAAGCTCCTCTGGTTTGATGTGGTCGATGCCCTTCATGATTTTGAAGACTTGAATCAAGTCCCCACGTAGTCTCCTCTGTTCCAGGGTGAAATGGTTCAGGTCCCTCAGTCTCTCAGTAGGACATTCCCTTCAAACCTGGAATAAGTCTGGTTGCTCTCCTCTGAACTGCCTCTAGAGCAGCGATATCCTTCTTGAAGTGTGGAGCCCAGAACTGTACACAGTATCCAGATGAGGTCTAACTAGTGCATTGTACAGTCTTAACAGTACTTATCTTGTTTTAAATTCTACACTTAAGATACTTACACTTTTGCCCTTTACCCGTTTCACTTCCTCCTTTATTGACCTCTTGCTGTTGTAGTATTGAAAAAAGGCTCTTTGCATTAGTTTTAGCTCCAAGAGCTTTGATTCTTACAGGCCAGACGCATGCACCACCGCAACACAATGCATAATGAACAAACTATATACAGAGCGGCCTTGTAAGGCAGTGTAGGCCGCATGACAAACCCTGGGAACACACAGGGCTGTCAGCAAGTCCAGGAGCAGCTTGCATGGGTGCTCTACTGGTAGGCATAGTCCAGTGGAAGGGAAGACACAGTTCAAATACCTCCATCAGGGTGCACTTAACAGGGGCAGACTGGGAGAGGAAAGGCAGGAGTAAGAGCCCATAGGCTACTGGGGCTCGACTGCAGCCAACACTGGGTTCCCAATGGAAGGGACCGGTCCCAGCAGCTGTCGAGCTCCCTTTAGAAACTGCACAGCCAAGAAATGAGACCCAGGGGGCTCACCATCAATCCGGACATGACATGCAGAGATGGCCGCCAGATACACTTTGACCATGGACGGGGACTTGTCCTGGTCCAACAGCTCCTGTAGAAATTGCAATATGACCCGCTGCCATGGGGGGAGCAGCTGCCGTGGCACAGCAGACGCAGGCGGAGCAGCGAGCTTGGGGGGCGCAGCTGTCTCCGAAGCTGTGCGTCTGGAGTAGGACACAGAGGGGCTCGGGGGAAGGCAGAGATCCAGCGCCACCAAACCCCTACCGTCACTGGCCGGAGTGGGAGATCGCCGGGCCTCCGAGCACCGCAGCGGACCCGGACCCAAATTGCGCCCGCTCTCGGTGCACAGACAGACAGGGCATAGGACCTCCCCACTCCAGGCGGGCAAGGTGCGTCGGCCGCAAGTGGCACAGTGGCGGGGGCGAGAGGAGCTCATCGCCGAGCACACACACGCACGTGAACAGGAAAACATGCAGGGGGGGCGCCGGTCAGTGTTTGCACCTGGGGCACACAACTACTGAAACGCCGCTGCGACAAGTGGAGTGCCTAGCAGGCCTGCAGCTGTAAGTGCGTCTCCACCCGGCAACGTTTATGTAAACGGGGGCACTACAACACCAACCAAATGCAACCTTGCTGTTGCCGGACAGAACGCTGTGTATGCGAGCACCAAGCGCCGTGTAGGCCCGTAGGCTTAACCACACCATGTGTGCCGGGGTTTCCGGGGACACTGGGTGACATGGGGTCCGGTGTCCGAGGGGGCCGAGGGTAGTAGACCACCAGCCATAGCGGGATCTAAAACAGAGGCCTACACACATGGACCGGGAGAGCTAGCAGAGCTCATTCTCTGTGAACTGAGAGAGAGCGAGATCTCCTACAGCCGCAGCCGCGGGCTGTAGTGTGGGTGGAAACCGGCAGAGGAGCACCTCACACGGGCAAGATCTCTTACGACACACCGCGGCTCTGGCAGCCGGGCCTCGGATTTGACTGCCGCTGCTAGCGCTCCTGCAAGGATGCATTGTTCAAAACCATTAATCAACAGGTCAGTGTCTCTGGCGACCAGTGTATAGTGATCAAGGGACAGCAAAATACGTTTACACACAAACATTGTCCGTTCTTAAGGTGTGCTTTCACACATGCAAAATACTGAGTGATAGAATAAACACATCAGAACACCATACATTGTAATGTACAGTAGCAGCTAGGCTACTGTGAAAGAACAAACAAATATGTGCAAATATATTTTTGCCATTGTTATCCTCCTCATAATAATGATAATAATAATAATAATAATAATAATAATAATAATAATAATAATAACATATAATACTGTTGACAAACTCGTAAAAGATTGTAACTCACTGTATACCCAAGACAAGCAATAATATACACTCACCTAAAGGATTATTAGGAACACCATACTAATACTGTGTTTGACCCCCTTTCACCTTCAGAACTGCCTTAATTCTACGTGGCATTGATTCAACAAGGTGCTGAAAGCATTCTTTAGAAATGTTGGCCCATATTGATAGGATAGCATCTTGCAGTTGATGGAGATTTGTGGGATGCACATCCAGGGCACGAAGCTCCCGTTCCACCACATCCCAAAGATGCTCTATTGGGTTGAGATCTGGTGACTGTGGGGGCCAGTTTAGTACAGTGAACTCATTGTCATGTTCAAGAAACCAAATTGAAATGATTCGACCTTTGTGACATGGTGCATTATCCTGCTGGAAGTAGCCATCAGAGGATGGGTACATGGTGGTCATAAAGGGATGGACATGGTCAGAAACAATGCTCAGGTAGGCCGTGGCATTTAAACGATGCCCAGTTGGCACTAAGGGGCCTAAAGTGTGCCAAGAAAACATCCCCCACACCATTACACCACCACCACCAGCCTGCACAGTGGTAACAAGGCATGATGGATCCATGTTCTCATTCTGTTTACCCCAAATTCTGACTCTACCATCTGAATGTCTCAACAGAAATCGAGACTCATCAGACCAGGCAACATTTTTCCAGTCTTCAACTGTCCAATTTTGGTGAGCTTGTGCAAATTGTAGCCTCTTTTTCCTATTTGTAGTGGAGATGAGTGGAACCCGGTGGGGTCTTCTGCTGTTGTAGCCCATCCGCCTCAAGGTTGTACGTGTTGTGGCTTCACAAATGCTTTGCTGCATACCTCGGTTGTAACGAGTGGTTATTTCAGTCAAAGTTGCTCTTCTGTCAGCTTGAATCAGTCGGCCCATTCTCCTCTGACCTCTAGCATCAACAAGGCATTTTCGCCCACAGGACTGCCGCATACTGGATGTTTTTCCCTTTTCACACCATTCTTTGTAAACCCTAGAAATGGTTGTGCATGAAAATCCCAGTAACTGAGCAGATTGTGAAATACTCAGACCGGCCCGTCTGGCACCAACAACCATGCCACGCTCAAAATTGCTTAAATCACCTTTCTTTCCCATTCAGACATTCAGTTTGGAGTTCAGGAGATTGTCTTGACCAGGACCACACCCCTAAATGCATTGAAGCAACTGCCATGTGATTGGTTGGTTAGATAATTGCATTCATGAGAAATTGAACAGGTGTTCCTAATAATCCTTTAGGTGAGTGTATATCACAGAGACCACTCAGAAGTGCTGGACCACATTTATTAGTGCCATGTTGTCGTTGTTGTGGTTAATACACAAAAGCATCGACAGACAAACCGTATATTCGTAACAGACAAAAATGGTTATTATGAAAAATATATTTGAAAAATAATGGCATGACAAAAATATAACAATACTGAAACTAAAACGTGATATTCTAACACCAACTAAACACTAACAAGTATAACAGATAAAGTAGTCTTCAATGTAGTGTAGGAATTCGCAATTCACAGCACACTACAGAGCACCGTAATTACAGAGCCAGCAATAGGGACCACCGCAGGGGCCACTCGGACCACTCGCTATAGGACCATTCAGCAGTGTTCTGACCACGCCAGCCACCAGAGAAACAGGTTATGCTTTCGTGGCAGACCTTACTTTATTGAATTAATAAATACTGACAATAATCAATTAATACAAGCTGAGATACGTATGTATTACTGTCCTTGTCAATAATATTAATAAATATAAATATAATTTACATTATAATTCAAAACAATTGATTGTGATGTTATTGCGCTAGGCTACCTCACATATAGCCAATTACAGATATTATTATTATGATTTATTTCATAGCAGACGTCCTTATCCAGGGTGACTTGCACCATATAAGAGCAATACAAAGTGCATTAATACAGTACAGTTCAAAGCATTATTATTATTATTTATTTATTGGCAGATGCCCTTATCCGGGGGGTCAAAGAGGGAGGGGAAGGTGGAGTAGAGTTTGCGGGGGTTGTTGACAGTGGATTCAAAGATTGATTGGAAGTAAGACTTCTTGGCTGAGGTGAGTGAGTAGGAGAATGTGGACAGTAGAGAACAATAGAGTTCGAGGGCAGCTGGGAGTTTGGACCTTCTCCACATCTGTTCAGACTGGATTGGGTTGACTGGAGAAAAGAACAGATCCAAGGATAAGGAGGGGAGGGACGGACAGCACGAGGCGTGAGAGGACATAGAAAATCAAGGGAGGAGGTGAGGGAGGAGAGGTAGCAGAGTTAACAGATAGATGGGAAAAACAGTCAATGAAAGGAAAGAGAGTGAGAGCAGTGGAAGCAAGGGTGGAGGTGGAGACACAGCGGAGATTACGGCAGAAGGTGACTGAGGGAGTGGGTGGGGTGGGGAGGGAGGGGAGAGGAAGGGAGAAGGAGATGAAGTGGTGGTCTGAGATGTCCAGGGGTGTCACAGAGAGTGTTGAAGGGGAGCAGCCTCTAGAGAAGATGAGGTCTAGCTGGCGGCCTGCCCTGTGAGTTGGGGCAGATGGGGAGAGAGAGAAGTTTAAGGAGTGAAGGAGAGGAAGAAATCCGGCAGAGTGGGAGGGGTTGGAGAGGTGGATGTTGAAGTCTCCCAGGAGGATGGTAGGTGAGGACAGCGAGGGGAGGGAGGAGAGAAGAAAGTTGAGTTCATCCAGGAAGGAGGCGAGTGGACCGGGAGGACGGTAGAGAACTAGAAGGAAGAGGTGAGAGGGAGAGGTGATTTCCACTGCATGGAATTCAACGCTGTTGGTTATGATAGAGGAGAGAAAGGGAGGAACAAAGAAGAGGAGAGAAGGGGAGAGCAGGAGCCCTGTTCCTCCTCCCCACCCGGTAAGATGAGGGGAGTGAGACAGGACAAACAGAGAGGATAAGGCAGCAGGAGTGGTTGAGTGGTTGAGGGGAGATCCATGTCTCGGTGAGAGCGAGTGGTGGGAGGCGAAGGCGGAGATGAAGTCGGCCTTGTTGGAAGCTGAGTGGCAGTTCCACAGGCCTCCAGAAAGTGGAGTAGAGGGAGGAGGAGGGGAGAGGCAGAGAGATGAGGTTAGAGGGATTAGGGAAGCAATGGCGTGCAGGTGCACACCGAGAAGACAGAGAGAGCAGGACAGGAATCAGAGAGATCGTCATGGCTTCTTCTTGTCTCCTCGTTGGAGTCCCTCAGCTAGAGTACCTGCCCTTTGTAAGCGTGGCCCTTCGGAAGGGGGGCACTGAGGCTGCTGGCGCTGACTGCTGGTGCAGAGGTCCTGGGGGCTGTTAAATACTCCCCCTGTAGCTAATTAGGACAGTGCACACCTGTGTTGCATTGAATGACACAAGGCTATCGTGATGGCATATATATATATATATATATATATATATATATATATATATATATATATATACAGAAACATAACGTACGTCAACTAAAAACAAACAACAATAAGAATAGTCTTCCTCAAAGGACTGACTGCAATTCAAAGCACAGCAATCACCGTAAGATGCTCAGCGGAGTTGTCCGGGAACAACAAAGACCACTCCGCAGTGATACTCCTGGAACCACTGCAAGGACCACTCGGAGCAGGGCAGGGACCACTCGGACAACTCAATCAATATGGTCCCTGGCACTCACTCAATATGGACCATGGACCACAGACTGCTACAACCCCTACTGTCTAATTTATTGAGGATATGACATAACTCACGAAAAGGTAACATCTGGGTATGCCCAAGTGCTGACAGTAAATTAATATCGGTCCCTGCTACACTATATTACAATGTTACACCAGTGTGGTGCGCGCTTGGTAGGTATGGGAGCATATAGAGGACTTAATTCAAATGTAAATGCAAAATTGGGCATCATTATGCAATCCCACAATTGCATAATCATGTTCCATTTATAAAATAGAAAATAGAAAATTAAATAATCCCATTTGCATTTTCATTTACTTCCCCCACTTTATGTTGGACTTAATTTAAATGATTATGTATTTATGAAAATAGAAAAACAGCACCCCTCTTTGCAAATACATACCCTAGCTCTTATGCCGTTTTCTGCACAAAATGGAAATGCAAATATCAAACGGTATTGTGAATGTGTAGTCAAAGACTACTATTACATATGCATTATCAACCCCACTTCAAGATGACTTGAATTTTACTCTCGCTTCATTTAGTGGTTAATTTCATATATCGATCAAGACCTATACTTGTTAAAATACAATGCAAAAATGGCAGCCCTCATGCCAAATCACTTTTGACATCAGAAATAAACTCTGTGCAGAGAGCTTATCTCACATTAATTGCACAAATTATATTGCACTAAGCCCACGGTAATTAGTTTATTTTATACTGTTTGTCAGGTATAGTTAACACAAAGGCTAGTGGCGAGTTAATAGAAACAACAAGTACATTAAATATAAAAAACAGTGTTTGCAAACAATAAACCCAGATGTTAACACAGGAATAAGACTGATTTCACATTAATCGAGAATATCATGCTTTTATTAGCTGAACATTAAAATGTTACAGTTCAGACAATACTGTGTGTGTGTGCGCCAACGTTTAATACATATGATGACAGTGTTTACTGTAAACACAGGAAACACGCACACACATAATAGGTGCAATTAATGTGAGTTAAATTATCTGTTTACACTGTGTTTATATCTGTAGGGCTGGCATATTTGCATTTTAACACAATGTTGCGACAACTTTGTAGCTGGCCCAGGTCTTGATCGATATATTAAATTAGCCAACAGAACCTACACTTGTCGCTCTACAGTGCATCTCCATTTATAATTTTACGTCCATTTAAAGTGTTTACAGTCAATAGTATCATCATATGTATTCAGCTTGGTTTAAATAAATGAAGCGACAGTAATATTCAAAATAATCGTAATTCCAGGAGCCGTGCGTGGGTCTGCGTCAATACTTGAAGTGGGGTTGATCATGCATATGTAATAGTAGTCTTTGACCATGCATTTACAATAGTTTTGCATTTGCATATCCATTTTGTCCAGAAAATGGCGTAAGAGCTAGGGTATATATTTGCAAAGAGGGGTGCTGTTTTTGTATTTTCACAAATACATAATCATTTCAATAAAGTCCAACATAAAGCGGGGGAAGTTTTTGAAAATGCAATTGCAATTGGCTTTTGCATTTATATTTTAATATTGTCTGTGAATATGCGTACCTATAATGTGTGTATAAATGGAACATGATTATGTAATTGTGGGATTGCATAATGATGTTCCATTTTGCATTTACATTTGAATAAAGTCCTCTGTATGCTTCCATAGTATGGATAGTAGTACATAGGGAAACGGAACACAAGGAGATGAGGCTCCCTCGTCTCAAATCCACTACTACAGTGCCGCCTGCTGGACAGATTAATGCCCTGCATGTGCTCTATCCAATTGTACTCCACCTTACTGTCTTAACCGTACATTATTTAGCATGGTTATTCAAACTCGGTATTCTAGATACGCACTCTACTGCAGCGGGGTAGTATCTTTCCATAGCACTGAACGAAATGAAGGCTGAGAACAGGGGTGTAATCTAAACCAATGACTTCATATCATCTATAATATATGTCTTTCACCATTCGGAGTATATTACCAGTCACCGCCCGTTATGGAAAATTGAACCAACATGGCACATTGAATTTCAGTTCAAAAGCTGTAGGTTGCCTTTTTTAATGAGAGATGAGCACATCAAGAAAGATGGGCAGAGCAAGAAAGATTGTGAAATGATTCCTTATATTTAAGGTTTAAGTTTAGGTTAAGTCTACATTGATAAATGCACCATTTGTTAACATGGTTTTACTGCAGTTTCATATGGTGCTATACAAGCGTTTACTGTGATATACTAAACTGGCCATTAGAATACCATGAGAAATATGTCTGAGTCATGATTACTGTGGTAGGCAGTGGTTTACGCAAGCTAGTGCCATAAAGGCCTGTGGAACCCATAGCAGAGCACACAAACTAGGGTACAACCACAGTCAAGCCATGTCAAAAGTGGAACAATCCCATAGTAAACATACCAGTGTTCAGTTGCATATGGGTAACTGGGGGAATTGCACTGCGCACCCCCTGGCAGCTCTCCCTCTTGCTCTCTTTCACACATGTTTTAGATAATCTGGCCCCCATTTGCACAAGGATAAGCCAAGTGTTGCCTTTCTTGCTGTTACTGATAAGACTGCCATTGTCCAGATACCCCCCTCCCTCCCTGTGTGCTGGAGTTGTAGCCACTCTTGTTTGCCTGAGGTAAACTGTTTTGCCCAGAGGACTCTGCAAGGACACGCTGTCCTCCAGTCAACCAGGACTGCCTGTCACGAATCTGGCTTCAATAGCAGCACCTGTGGTCAGTGGTCTCCAGGCCTGGTCCTGGGGATCCCCCTCTCTCTCCAGTGCAATGCAGTTTTCTACCACACTCCTCTAGACCACCAATCTGTGAAGACTAAGAAACCCAATGTCAGTTATAGATCTTTTGAGGTAGCCAGGCTTTTATTTTGGAGGGTGCAGGTGGTGGTGGTGAGTGGGAGTGAGATTTAATAATAGTAATGGTAACAAAAGTGAGGAGACAAGAAAACAAGGACACTGAGCATTTTGTTCATGATATACTAACAAGCAAAACAATACAGTTACGCTAAAATCATTGAATGCTTGGTTTTGATTCAAATTTAAGAAATGGGAAATGTTTTCATCTCAGTCTGGAGCCCCTCCAATCACAGAACTCAATAAAGCAAAGAACATCTTTCCACAGCAGACAACAATCCTAGCGCATGATGGCTTAATATTACATTCTTGTGATTTTAACACTTATTTGCTACATACTGCTGTGATTTCATTGCTATATATAAACCTTCTTACATACTATCAAGGACTCTAACATGCTTTTATACACCTGCTCCCAACCTACACCTGTTACAGACCATCACATGTGCAGCACACTCCTGAACTGGGAACTCCTAAACTTATATACAAACCCTCACTGATACTGACTTACATACTATAATATATGCAATAATAATTTATACAAAAAATACTGTCACTGACAAAGTTTCCTGTTTTTATTGTTGTTATTATCTTTTATCATTGTTATTATCATTATTCAATGAAATTGGAATCGATCCCAGTGCTGGAGCCCACTGTCCATGAAAAGGATCGATTCCCATATTTGCATGACACAAAATCAGGAATCAACTGTTGGACCCCCATCCTATACTGCATTGTATGGGTAGGGTTGCCCTGAGAAGTGGAGTGTAGTGCAAAAGGGGCTTAGATAAGTGAAGCCACCAACACAAACACACTGCCTGTCTGATTGGTTTAAAGGCGGTGACCTATAACACCTACTGCATTATGGGGGGGGGTCCTGAAGACAAATACAGCTACATAAACAGAGAGACAAGTTCAGTTACAATCAGCAAGGCTATAGTTATAAATACTGCGGCACTGAAAGCAATGGTGTCTCCTCCTCTTTGCCTCCCTTTCTTTAATGGATTGTACTGTAGAGGTGATGTACTGTGTAGAGGAGGTCACTGTACCACCCAGAATGGGCATATCAGATCTGTCAACAACTCTGTCAACACAAATACAATTATTATTTACTGACATTCACTCCTGTCCTATCTGCACACACATAGTAGCTAGACACAGAAAAATAATAACACACACATATATATTTGTATTCCCTGAGAAATTATAGTTTTGGGAAAGTTTTGGGTTTGTAGTTTTGTGTGGCAAAAACACATTAAATGAGTAGTATAATATACCGTAGTAAAATCACACTGAAGAAGTGTGGTGTACCTTGCTAAAATCAGTGAGGTATGGTGTACTGTGGTACAACACAGTAAAGTATAAAGTGGTAAAAAAAATAATAATAAATTATAGTTTTGTGTTCTATAGTGCATTGTGGTAGGCTATTACACACTGAAACTGGTTCTATGAACAATATACACAAAACAATTATGCAAAGTTTCAAAAGGAAAACCATTAAAACCAACCCACTCTACACACAACACATAGAAAGCACTGCCATTCAATATACCAAACCCAAATCATCACAATTCTAAAACTCTCAACACA
Organism: Amia ocellicauda; assembly: GCF_036373705.1. NCBI lineage: Eukaryota > Metazoa > Chordata > Actinopteri > Amiiformes > Amiidae > Amia > Amia ocellicauda. The sequence continues at coordinate 28,949,409 of NC_089861.1, read as the reverse complement.
CAGTTGTCCAGTTGTAAACACTAAGCATAATAGGTCAACAAACAATCGGGATGTGGTCATGAATAAAAAGGGGCACAGTTAATCTCACCTGTGTTTTGGAACAATGGATGGCATTCAAAAGGAGAGGTAGAAGTAGAGGTAGATTGAGAATGAGAGGAGGAGGATGAGGGAAAGGAAGAGAAAGAGGAAGAACAATGATCTCTAATGAGATTTGTGCCGCTGTACTTGACCATGTTCTTGTACATGTTATGACAATGAGGGAAGCTAGGCTGAGAGTACAGGTGCTGACTAACCTGTACTGTACTCTGAAACTGCATTAGCAAAAGCAGGATAGTTCAAGAACATTGAGACTTTTATTCATATTTTATCAAATGTATCTAAATGTATGTCGTAGCCAAACAGTTTTCTCGTTTTTGCAGAATTGAGAGACACCAATTGATGGTGGTAGACCAGACATGACTTCTGAGGCCCAAGAACGACAATGGCATTTTTCAAGGTTTAGAGAGTGTCAGTCTATTATCTAATAGATTGCATCTGTCAATACATCCATATGCGCATGAAACAAGTGTACCAGTTTCCATTCGAGAGAAAATCGGAAAGAGTAAATGAGCTGTGGTTTCAATATGTGCAAGTATGTGTTTATGCAATCATTTTTTCAAGTTTTCACTAATTAGTGTAACTGGTTAATTGATCCAATTATCCAAGATTCACAAATCTGTTCCTCCCACCATACTCCCCATTCCTCAATCCCATAGAGGAGTTCTTCTCAACATGGTGGTGGAAGGTCTAGAACAGAAATCCCTTTATACAGGAAAACTTTCTCCAAGACATGGAGGAAGCTCTGGGGACATCGCTGTGGAGTCCTGTCAGGGATGGGTCAGGCAGGCCAGGGCATATTTCCCCTGCTGCCTGGCTAGAGAAAACATAGCCTGTGATATCGATACAAAACTCTGGCCCTGACCAAGGTCACAGACAGGATGCTGAGGCACAAAAAACTTGTATTTTATTTACTGTAACCCTTTATCTGTGTCGAATTACCATTACAGTTTCCCCCTTGTTTTCTTGGGCTATTTTTGTTTCTACAAATTACTTTTTGGTAAAATAAATAAATAAATAAAAGAACAATTATAATATTTCTGTATTATCTTTACATGTCAGCATACTCTCTGACATCATTTACAGTCTATAGTAGCATGCAAAGTTCACCTTGTGCTTACTGATCCATTAATACCTTTATACTGTATAAGTGTTTCCAATTCCTCTCACCAGTGTGCAGTAGGTTTTCAGTAGTGTCATTGCATTTTATGCTTTTGTGTGGCATCTGAAGGCAAATCATTTGTATGACAGAAAATATGGTTTTGAGTGTAATGTTTAAATTGGAGTGAGAATACTGGGGTTTGGTCAAAATGGTGTGAGTTTTGAGAAGTGTGTTTATAGTTTTGGGAAAATGTAGTACACAGTCAGGAAATGTGTGTAAGTCGTTGTGAAAAACTGTAACAGTGAATACTACCCTTTACCTTATATTTTCTTGTTTTTACCATTTTACACCTCAATAAAGTTTACTATCATTTACAATATTTGTACTGTGGTAAACATGACTTTACCATGTGTTTATCATGGTATACCACACTAACCATACTATATTTTACCACTATATTTATTTTCTCTAAGTAAAGTATAGTAAAGAAAATAAAAAGAAGTCTGAAACCTCATGTTCTCCTCTGAGGGAAAGCGGTCGGAACCGCAGCCAGTACAAACAGCCTTCTTGAAATTGTGTACCTAATCCGATCCAGGGTCAGATTATCAGACACCAATGACGTTGCCCGTTCTTGCTCATTATATCAAGGCTCCCGTTGTTTGGAAAATGTTCGACGCAATTACGGGCGTCATCGCTTGCCAATTGATTTCGGAGTGTTCCCTTTCAGTTCCCATGATATTGACACATGCGTGGTATTGCACCTCTTGAAAGCTTTGCCCTACCCTTAACAATGTGAAAAACTGGTTGTGTTAATTCTTGCTTCTTGCCCTTTTAACTGCCAAGATACAGCACAGTACCGTACAGCACAGAACATACAGCACAGCACAGTACAGCTCAGTATAGTACAGCATTTAGCCTACATAAAGCACAGTATATCACAGCTCAGTACAGTACAGCACACTACAGTACAGCTCAGTATAGTACAGTAAAGTACAGTACACCACAATAGAGTACAGTACAGTACAGCTCAGTATAGTACAGCACAGTAAACTACAATACAGTACAGTACAGCACCACACAGCTCAGTATAGTATGGTATAGTTCAATATAGTACATCACAGTACAGTACAGCTCAATATAGTACAGCACAGCACAGTACAGTATAGTACAGCACATCACAGTGTATTACAGGTCAGTATAGTACAGCACATCACAGTGTATTACAGGTCAGTATAGTACAGCATAGGTTAGTATAGTACAGCACAGCTCAGTATAGTACAGCACAGAACAGTATACAGGGAATTCAAACTGAGACCTAGGTCTCTTTTACAGTTGAGCCTTGTATTGAACAGTGAAACACATACACATACATGGATATGGAACACACACACATTAAGAGACACAAACACAATTGAAAATAAAAAGGTAATTTATCAAGCACTTGAACTGCCTTATACGCAGCAAAACGTATAGTTTAAGGTTTCATGTTTTAGTATACTACAGTAGAGTATAGTATAACATAGTACAGCACAGTTCAATATAGTACAGTACAGTATAGTACAGTACAGCTCAATATAGTACAGCACAGCTCAGAATAGTACAGTACAGGACAATCTCAGTGAAGGGCATGAGGGCATGTATATGGACTATAGCAGGGGTGCCCAACATGTCTATTGCGATCTACTGGTCACAAGAAGATTTCTGGAAATAGAATAATGTGCCATCAGACCCCCCGCACCCGGCCCCCGGACAGAGGTTAAGCTACCATCAGCACCCCCACCAACACCCCCCCCAAGACCGAGGGAGCCCCACCTCCCCCCACTGGACTATAGGGACTACATGTACAGCTACAGTGACAGGTAGGTCACTGAGAGTGGGTATACAGAGCAAATCAGAATACAACTCTGATAAGGTAAAGATAAGGACACACTTTCACACACACACACACACACATATGCATTTATAATATTACATATACTTAATTATTGTATTAATGTTAAATGTAATACAATGACAATCTGTGGCAGTATTGCATTTTATATAGTTCATGTGCAAGGAAAAAGTACACTTCCAATTAACTTCTTTGTTAGGGTTGAGTTTGCCCTCTCTCTCTCTCTCTCTCTCTTTTTCAGTTTCTCTCTCTAGGTCTGATGTGTGTGTTTATGTCTTGTTACTGCCTCACATTTCCTGAACCGAAGCCAGATTTCTGAGTGATCAGATTATTATTATTGTTGTTGTTTGTGCTGTAAACTATAGTTGAACCATTCACTACAAAATACACTTCTTAAACCTGGCAATTATTACATCCCAAAGCAGAGGCTGCTGCAGTATACTTTCAGTACTACGTTGATCGTGTTTTCAGTACAGCTGAATAAACACTGTAGCAGTGTAACAGTTCATGTGCACACAGCAGTGTTGAGTATTGTCACTGTAAGACAAAATATAGGACAAATACAGAGTCTTGGTTTTAATGCGTGGTTTCTTTCAAGTTCACAAAAAGGCTACTGAAGATCTATGTGAGCTGGACAGGTTGAGCCTAACAGTAACAGACTATGGGATTTGATGCATTTTTTAATACAACAGGCCATCAATGACCTTGTTGGTAACAACTCCATTCCATTCTGCAAAGGTTAGTCAATGACAAGAATGGTACACAAAGCACACACACATATACGCAGAAAAGCCTATTAAGTCCAAACTGATAAGAGTCGGAATATCAGTTATTCTCTATGGGCCTTGCTTTTTAAATATGCGAAAACAGTTTTACGCAGTTGGAAAGAGGCTGTGACATTGGGACCAGGGTAAATGGGGGGGGGATAGATTGGAGGACAGAAAAAGGGGAGGGATTGATGAGGGGAGGGAAGGAGAGAGGTGGAGGGATATAAAGTCCTCTTGGGGAACTGTGTCCTGCTTTCCAAAGAGGGGAGAAAGGCTAGTAGGAGTGGGAGTGGGGTTGTTGTGGTGTGGGATTTTAAAGCACTTTTTCTCCTTGGAAAGGGTGTTCTCTTGGTGGGGGGGGCAGTGTCTCTTTGAGTTTTTCTTTTGGGGGGGCCTGACTGGCTGACTGGACCAGACAACCATGAGTAAAAAGGTAGGTTCATTTTCCTGTATTTCATAGGATAAGAAATTATTCAGTTATGCATATACTTCCAGTGGGTAATCCCACTTATATATCTTTCTAATATGGTAGACATGTGCCATCCTGTACACCTACATTTGTTGCCTTGTATACAGTGTGTTTGGTCGTGAATGAATAAGACATACTGTACTGGATTAGCTGTACCCTACTGGTTTAAACTGTACTGTACTGTACTGGATTAGCTATAGCCTACTGGTTTAAACTGTACTACACTGGATTAGCTGTACCCTACGGGTTTAAACTGTACTGTACTGCACTGGATTAGCTGTACCCTACGGGTTTAAACTGTACTGTACTGCACTGGATTAGCTGTACCCTATGGGTTTAAACTGTACTGTACTGCACTGGATTAGCTGTACCCTACAAATTTAAACTGTACTGTGCTGTACTGGATTAGCTGTACCCTACGGGTTTAAACTGTACTGTACTGCACTGGATTAGCTGTACCCTACGGGTTTAAACTGTACTGTACTGCACTGGATTAGCTGTACCCTACAAGTTTAAACTGTACTGTGCTGTACTGGATTAGCTGTACCCTACGGGTTTAAACTGTACTGTACTGCACTGGATTAGCTGTACTCTACTGGTTTAAACTGTATGGCAGTCACTTAAACAAAGAGGTGGATCTGTACTCTACTGTAGTGTACCATATTCAACATGTTGTGTATTGCTGCCTGCGTCTAAAACAAGACTTTTGGTAAAATGGTGTACAACTTGTTTATGCAATCACTTATTCCAGAACCAGTGTGTGTTTGTGAGAGAGAGAGAGAGACTGAGTGTATGTGTGTGTGCTTTGTGTACCATTCTTGTCATTGAATAACCTTAGCAGAATGGAGTTCAGAGTTGCTACCAACAAGGTCAATTTGGGCTGGTTGTATTGATAACCACATCTGCCGCATCAAATCCTATAGTCCGCTACTCCAGGCCACTAGTCCAGCTGTAGTCTGTGCTTCACAGGTGTCAGAGCCCAGGAAAGAGAGAGTGTTGGAGGCAAGGCACATGACTGAGAGGGAGGCAAGGGTACAGGGCCAGTTACAATACCATTGAATCTGCCATTTGGAGCTTTGCATGGCAGTGTGCTCCTGTACTGACATAGCTGTGTGCTTCTTTAAGTCATGGTAGCTGGCAATCACAGACAGTTATTTGTGTTTGCATGTTGTACATTAATCCCTGCAAGATTTCTACACCACTATGGAAATGTGTAGATGATATTATATATATATATATATATATATATATATATATATATATATATATATATAGAGAGAGAGAGAGAGAGAGAGAGAGAGAGAGAGATATTAAGGAGCATCTGAATGACTCAGACCCACTGTTCTTTGAATTGTGTTGCATAGTATTGTAATTTATTGATCTTTGCTGGTTTATAGTAGACCTGCTGAACTGGATATGTACTTTTGTCAAAGGAGGTACATTATTTTTATATCAGATAGATAGACAGTTAGACAGTCAGGGAGGAACAGTGTGATAATAAAGCAGGTAAGCTTGTGAGAAGAGATGTTTTATTTTAACTTTCCAAAGTACCATATTTACTGTAGTAACAGTGCAGTGATACTGAAGAGCTAGATCAGGGGTGGTCCCACGGCGACACAGACCTACAGGTTTTGGTTTCATCCAGATTAACTGCTTAATTGAGCCAATTGTGGGTGTTAATTAGGCAATATGGGCCTGTGTGCGCGTCAGTAACTGTGGTGGCAGTGCAGTTACGTGGTAGAATTAGAAATCCAAGTACTGTATTAACTAGAGTAGTTGTGCAGTTTGATAGAGAAAACACTGGAATAAGAAAAAACTGCAAAAATAAGCTGTGAACAATTTTACAGAAACCCAGGCAGCAATACACAGCATGTTTAATACTACACAGTAGAGTACTACAGGTCCACCGCTTAATTGACTGCCATATTTTAATCCTTTTGATAGATGGCAGTCGGAATACACTGAAGAATGTACAGTTTAAACCAGTAGAGTACAGCTAATCCAGTACAGTGCAAACCAGAACAGTACTTTCTAATCCAATCCAGTCCAGTCCAGTTCAGCACAGCCTTAACCAGTCCAGTCAAGGACATTACATCACTGTCTAGTGCAGTACAGCACAGTGAAATCCAGTCCAGACAAACCCAACTACATTATATTGCTTTCTGCACTACAGTGGGTTTATAATGTGGTCATGTAGATTTTAAATGTATGTCTGTCTGTCTGCAGGATTCGTACGAGGTGTTTGTGGAGCTGGAGAGGACAGAGAATGGCGAGATGGATGCCAAGATCAAGAAGAAGAAGAAGCAGAAGAAGAAGGAGAGAATGGAGAATATGAAGAAAGAAATGGACATTGTGAGAGAGAGGGGGAAGTGGGGGGAAGTGATGGAGGGAGGGAGGGAGGGAGTGAGAGTGTGAAGAGAGGGGAAGAGATTGCAATGAGAGGGACAGTGAGGGGACAGAGGGAGAGATGGAGAGAGACAAGGATATTGGAAAAAAGATAAATGAATACATTGGAATCCACTTTGGGGAGTCTCACAAGCCGTGTCTGTATCTGTCTGTCTGTCTGTGTCTGTGTGTCTTAGGATGACCACGAGATCACAATAGAAGAGCTGGAGATGAAATACACAACCAATGTCACCAAGGTAGGTCTCTCCTCTCTTCTGTGTCCCCCTCTTGCTGTCCTTGTCCTTCTGCCTACCCCTCTTCCTAAGTCCCTGTCTGGCCCCTTCCCTCTCTAACTCTCTTTCCCACTACAGTGGTAAGATGCTGTACTGTCCAGTCTGTCATGTTCTCTGACTGCATTAACCACCCCCCATTCTCTCATCTCCATCTCTCCCCTTTCCTCTGTCTTCCAAACCTTCCTCCCCTCTCTCTCCCCCACCCTCTCTGCTCCTCCATCACCCCCCCACCACCATTCCTTGATCTCCACCCCCACCTCTGCCCCTCCCCTACCGTTACCTCCCTCCCTCCCTCAGGGCATGTCCAGCACCTTGGTCGCCCAGATTCTGGAGCGGGACGGTCCCAATGAGCTAAAGCCACCCAAGGGTACGCCGGAGTACATCAAGTTTGCCCGGCAGCTCGCAGGAGGGCTGCAGTGCCTGATGTGGGTGGCGGCTGCCATCTGCTTCATCGCCTTTGGCATCGAGATGGCACAGGGCAGCCTGACCAGCGACGATGACGTGAGGAGGGAGAGGGGGAGGGAAGGAGAGCAGGGAGGGAGCGAGGGAGAGGAAGGGTGGGTGGGAGACAGAGGGAGGAGAGGGAAGGAGTTCAGAGAGATGCATAAACAGAGACAGACTCCACCAAGGAGAACGGAAGGGAGGAGAGGGGATGGAGGGGGGTAAAAGGAGGGTAGAGGGGAGAGAGGGAGAGGGTTAGGGAGGAAGGAGAGGTGGGAGGGAGAGATAGTATCCCTGGCTCTCTCTCTATCACAGACTCAGTGCTCAGTGTTTAAGTATTATCAAGTCAAGTCAGGTAATCCATATTAAATCTCCCTCTCCTACATCCTCTTTCTCTCTCTCTCTCTCTCTCTCTCTGTTTCCCACTATATCTCTCTTTCTCAATCTCTCTGCAGTTGTATCTTGCCATCACCCTAATCGCTGTTGTGGTTGTCACCGGCTGTTTCGGCTACTACCAAGAGTTCAAAAGCACCAACATCATTGCAAGCTTCAAGAACCTGGTGCCACAGGTGAGAGGTCATGGTGTGGTCAAGGGGGTCACAGAGCAAATGTCACCTAATGTAGAGTGGCTGAAGGAAACATATAGCCTTATACATTTCAAGAAGTTAGTATTTAACACACTTTCCTGAGCTCGACTTATGTAGCAGTGGTATCAAAACGCCAAAGTTTTTCTGTCTCCTTTGCCCGGATGTTCTTGGTCTCTTTCTTTCTCAAACTCACTGTGTGCGTCTCTCTCCCAGCAAGCCACAGTGATTCGGGATGGCCAGAAGAACCAGATCAATGCCAACCAGCTGGTAGTGGGTGACCTCGTAGAGATCAAGGGGGGTGACAGGGTGCCCGCAGATGTGCGCATCATCACCTCACAGAGCTGCAAGGTAGGGGGTCAGGGGTCAGGGGTCAAAGGCTAGAGGTTAGGCACGCTCATACATCAGTGATCACATACAGCCTTTGTCTCTGTGTCTCTCTCACACATCTCTCTTTCTCTCTATCTCCCTCCCTCAGGTTGATAACTCCTCCCTTACAGGGGAGTCAGAGCCACAGACTCGCAGCCCAGAGTGCACACACGAGAACCCCCTGGAAACTCGCAACATCGCCTTCTTCTCCACCACCTGCCTGGAGGGTGAGAGCAGCCTGCCACAGCCAACACTATTGCCCTTCTGGGTCACAAACTGCCCTCCCTTTGTCACAAACTGCCCCTAGTCCCAATTCCTCATATTTGTGTCTGTATGTCTGTCAGTGTGTGGTGCGGTGTGTTGTGGTGTGTGGTGTTGTGCTATATCATGTTTTGTCTGCTATCAGTGAAAGTATTCCATTGTGTTGTACTGGGTTGTGTGGTGTTGTGTTTGAGTCTATTTCCCTGTATCAGAGCCATTACTGTGTTGTGCTGCCCTGAGTCTGTGTACCAGTATCAGTGACAGTGTTCCACTGTGTTGTGTTGTGTTGTGCTGCAGGGGTGGCGACGGGTGTGATCATCAACACGGGCGACCGCACCATCATCGGCCGCATTGCCACCCTGGCGTCAGGCGTGGGAAACGAGAAAACGCCCATCGCCATCGAGATCGAGCACTTTGTCGACATCATCGCTGGCCTGGCCATCTTCTTCGGAGCCACCTTCTTCGTGGTTGCCATGGTGATTGGCTACCAGTTCCTGGAAGCCATGATCTTCTTCATGGCCATCGTGGTGGCCTACGTCCCTGAGGGCCTTTTGGCCACCGTCACTGTGAGTAATGTCCGCAATACACAACTTCCAAAGCTGACCTCCACTCCCGTGTTTATTGTGCCGTTCAAAATATAAAATGACGCTGTTGTACACATTGCTTGAGTCCAGCTCCTCCTGATTCCACTCTGTTGAACAAAAGTGTGTGAATTCCTGTCGCCACTGTCTCCATCACTGTTCCCCTGCTCAGAGCTGTCCATCTCTCACGTCCCACATAGAATGTCCTACGCCAGCTCTCTGGCGCTTGATGATGACATCACCATGGTGTTCCTGTGAAAGCAACATTGAAAACATAATCGTTGACAGATATATGACTTTTGTCATGTAGTGATTGTCAGGCCTGCATTCTGATTTTGATGTGGACCAGATGTTGTTTCCACTGGTTTATTTCAATATAAAAATGGATGACCTCTCCTTCTCTTCCCCCCTTCCTCTCACCTCCCTCTCTCTCACCCTCTCTTTCTCTCCCCCTTCTTCTCCCTTTCTCCCTCCTCTCTCTCCCTCTCCCTCCCTCCCTTGCCCCCATAGGTGTGTCTGTCCCTGACTGCCAAGCGCCTGGCCAGAAAAAACTGTGTGGTGAAGAACCTGGAAGCTGTGGAGACCCTGGGCTCAACCTCGGTCATCTGCTCCGACAAAACCGGAACGCTGACCCAGAACCGGATGACAGTGGCCCACCTGTGGTTCGACAATCAGGTCCACGCAGCCGACACCACTGAGGACCAGTCCGGTGAGAGAGAACGAGGGGAGAGAGGGCAAGGGGGATAGGGAGATGGGGAGGGGGAGAGGTAGAGGGAGATAGGGTAAGTGAGAGAGTTCACTGCTGCCTCCTTACTCTTCCCTCTCACTAACACATATGTCTTTATCTCTCTTTGTGTTTCTGTGTCTCTGTGTGCGTGTGCGTGTGTGTGTGCGCGCAGGTCAGAGTTTTGACCAGTCCTCTGAGACGTGGCGAGCTCTGAGCCGAGTAGCCGCACTGTGTAACCGTGCTGTCTTCAAACCCGACCAGGAGTCTGTGCCCATCCCCAAGGTGAGCTCCCCAAATCAGAGTCACTCCGGATTAATACCCTTGACACTGTGGTGATGTAGCTCAAGTATGATGATGTCAATCCAACATCATGGAGCTGACAGGAGTTTGCACATTGGCTTTCCTGTTGTTTCTTCAATGGTTTATGCTGAATTTGCTCTCTCTCTCTCTCTCTCTCTCTCTCTCTCTCTCTCTCTCTCCTCTCTCTCAGAGGTTGGTGGTGGGTGATGCCTCAGAGACGGCGCTGCTCAAGTTCACAGAGCTGACGATGGGCAATGTGATGGACTACAGGAACCGCTTCAATAAAGTCTGTGAGCTGCCTTTCAACTCCACAAACAAGTTCCAGGTACAGGCAGGCGGGCAGACAGATTTTTGCTGCTCTAAATATCTGTATTGTTTGGTAAAGTGAGACTGTAACTCTTTGTCTCCCCCTGGTGGCCACATCTGTTTATGTGGGAGCTGAAGGGACACTGAGATAGAACCACTTGAGTAGAGGGAGAGAGCAAAGTTCCCCTGTGTTTTCTTAGTGTGTCTCTGTCTCCCCCAGGAGGCACGTATGTGTCAATGCACAAATGGTATTGCCCTCCTTCTGTGCTGTTCTTCTATCTTGGCTGTGGACTTGTGTGTAGTTGCTGCTGTGTCCTAAAGCTGCGGAAGTGAAATGAATTGAGTATTGATAACAGTACTCTGCATGGCATTGGTGGGCACTGCTGTCTTCCCATGGGAGTATCTGTTAGTTCACCAGCTGACAGAATATTTAAATTAAAATTCAGTTAAAAAACATTTTTAGGCACGGCTAAGCTGCATCAGTGCTGCCAAAGCTATTGATTCTATTACTTTTCAATTCATTATTATTTTTATTATTTAATTTCTTGGCAGACGCCCTTAACCAGGGCGACTTACAACATAAGTGCAAAACAAAGTGCAAAAATACAGTTATGTACAAGGCATCAAACATTACAAATTCAATTTACATTAAAAATAGCAATTCAAAATATAATACATTTTACAACTTCCAATTTACACATGCAAGTACAGTAAGTGAGGTCATACATCCTGAATAGTAAAAGCTAAGTTCTGTCAAGACGTAGGGTCACAGTCAAGGGCTACAGGAAAGGGAGCAAGGAGGAAAACTATCAAAAACGCAAGAAGCATAATAAAATTCATGAGTGTGCGGTGCTCCCTGTCAGTGATATATAATCCCAACTGGCTCGCCCCCTGGTGTGGACTATCTGCAAGTGCACCAGCAGAAGACATGAATGTGATTGTGAATAATATGGGCATCAGTGTACGGTTTCTGTGTCCATAACGGCCCCCCTGCCTGACTCTGTGTCTCCCCCTGGTGTTGCCCAGGTGTCAATCCACGAGCTGGAGGACCCCCTGGACCTGCGCTACCTGCTGGTGATGAAGGGCGCCCCCGAGAGGATCCTGGAGCGCTGCAGCACCATCCTCATCAAGGGCCAGGAGCTGCCGCTGGACGAGCAGTGGAGCGAGGCCTTCCAGACGGCCTACATGGACCTGGGGGGCCTGGGGGAGAGAGTCTTGGGTGAGAGAGGAAGGGGAGGAGGGGTTATTGAGGAAAAGGAGGGAAACAAGTGGAGAAAGAGAAGGGTAGAGGGGATTGAGGGACCTCTGAATCACTTTTTCTCCCAATTCCCTACCACCCTCCTCCCTTCCCCTCCCCATCTCTCTGCAGGGTTCTGTCATCTGTACCTGAATGAGAAGGAGTACCCGCGTGGCTACCACTTCGACTCTGACGAAATGAATTTCCCCACCAGTGGGCTGTGCTTTGCCGGGCTGATCTCCATGATTGACCCACCCCGCGCCACTGTGCCCGACGCCGTGATGAAGTGCCGAACAGCTGGGATCAGGGTACTGCACACTGACACTGACACACACTCAGATACAGAGATACTGTACGCACTCACTCCATATACACCAAAATACATAATCTTTGACCTTGGCTTTGTACCCCCTGCCCCACCCTACCCCCTTCCAGGTTGTCATGGTGACAGGGGACCACCCAATCACAGCCAAGGCAATTGCAGCAAATGTGGGCATCATCTCCGAGGGCAGCGAGACTGTGGAGGACATTGCCCAGCGCAAGCGCATTCCTGTGGAACAGGTCAACAAGAGGTCAGAGAGAGAGAGAGTGTGTGTCTGAGTGTGATCCTGTGTGTGTTTGAGTGTGTGTCTGTGAGACTGAGTGCGATTCTGACTTAGTGTGAGTGTCAGTGTCAGTGTGTATATTTGGTGTATGTATGTTAGTGTGTTTGTGTGTGAAACAGTTGTGTCTCTGTTCAACTGTCTGAGTGTGTATGCCTGTGTGTCTGTCTCTCTGCCTGTGTCGCTGTATCTCTCTGACAGCATATCTGTGCGTCTCTGTACGTGTGTGACTGTCCCTCTCTATCCCCTCGTCCCACCTCAGAGACGCACGTGCCTGTGTGATCAACGGTGGGCAGCTGAAGGACATGACCTCGGACGAGCTGGACGATGCCCTGCGCTGCCACCCTGAGATGGTGTTCGCCCGCACCTCCCCCCAGCAGAAACTCATCATTGTGGAGAGCTGCCAGAGACTGGTAGGAGAGTGGGAAGGAGAGAGAGAAAGGTAGAAGGAGTGGGGGGGGAGGAAGATGGGGAGATGAGGAGAAGGAGAGAGGAAAAGGAAGAGAGTGAGAGAGAGAGGGGTTACACACGGAAACGTTTTGTGGTACAAATAGACACACTGCACATTCTAATACAGATACACTGTACATTACTGTAATACACCACCCTCCCCAGGGCTCGATCGTGGCAGTAACGGGGGATGGTGTGAACGACTCACCCGCACTGAAGAAGGCCGACATCGGGATCGCCATGGGGATCGCTGGCTCTGACGCAGCAAAGAACGCCGCCGACATGATCCTGCTGGACGACAACTTCGCCTCCATCGTCACCGGAGTGGAGCAGGGTAAGAGAGAGATGGACAGCAGGGGGAGAGAGAAGGGGAAGAGAAAAGAGAAGGAGGAAGGGATGAAGAAGGAGATATGGGAGATGGAGGGAGGGCAACAGGTGTGTGATCCTGATCTTTCTCACTCCTCTTTCTCCCCTTCCCCCTCTCTCAGGTCGTCTGATCTTTGACAACCTGAAGAAGTCCATCGCCTACACCCTGACCAAGAACATCCCTGAGCTCACCCCCTACCTCATCTACATCACCGTCAGCGTGCCCTTGCCCCTGGGGTGCATCACCATCCTCTTCATCGAGCTGGCCACAGACATCGTGAGCACCCCCCCGCCCTCGCTCCTTCCCTGTCTCTAAGCTCTGTCAGTCCCTATCTAACTCACTCGCTGTGTCTCTGTCACTATTATTGTCTACTGTGCCAATCTGTGTCTCTTTCTTTCTTCGGTCAGTATCTGTTTCTGTCTCTCTCTCACTCACTCTCTCACCTTTCTCTTTTGGTTGTGTCTGTCCCTGCCTCTGGGTCTCTCTCTCTGTCACTCATACACTCTCTGTCTTGGACCCTCTCTCCTTCCTCTGTCTCTCTCTCTCTCTGTCTCCTTCCCCCTCACTCACTTCCTCTGTCAATGTGTTACTATCTCCCCTCTCCATTTCTCTAGATCTCTGGCTCTATTTCTCTGTCACTCGACTTTCCTCTCTCCCCCTCCTCCTCTCCCTCCTTTCTCTGTCTGCAGTCTTTGTGTGTGTGTGTGTGTGTGTATGACTGCATTCCTCCTGTATCCCACAGTTCCCCTCTGTGTCTCTGGCCTATGAGAAGGCAGAGAGTGACATCATGCACCTGAAACCGAGGAACCCCCGCAGAGACCGACTGGTCAACGAGGCTCTGGCCGTCTACTCCTACTTCCAGATAGGTCTGTCTGTCAGTTTGTCTTTCTCTCTTTGTGTCTGTCTTGTTGGCTTGTAGGCTGTTTGCCTGTGTCTGTGTGTCTTTTGGTGTATTTCTGTTTATTGGTCTGTGTGTGTATGTCTGTCTGTCTGCCTAGCCATCTACTCCTACTTCCAGATAGATCCGTCAACCTGTGTGTGCATGTATGTGTATATGTGTGTCTGTTTTTCTGTCTGTGTCTCAACTGTCTCTGTCAGTTCAGAGTATCTGACTATCTGAAGATCCCTATCTCTCTCTCTTTCAGGAGCGATCCAGTCATTTGCTGGGTTCACAGACTACTTCACGGCAATGGCTCAGGAGGGCTGGTACCCCCTACTGTGCGTGGGGCTGCGCTCTTACTGGGAGAACACACACCTGCAGGATCTGCAGGACAGCTACGGCCAGGAATGGGTGAGACAGACGCCCACGATCCCCCCCACGCACACACTCACGCACACACACTTGCACACACATGCACACCCACTCCCTAAGTCTCCTCACACTGCACACCCTATCAGACAGTCACTGCAGTCCATTATTACTGCAGGGGAGCTACAGCCCGGACAGTGCGAGACTGACTTTCCCTTTCTACCCTCTCCTCTATCCCTCCCTCCCCTTTTTCATCCCTCACTCACCCCCTCTCTCCCCCATTTTCTCTACCCTCTCCCTCATCTAACCCTGTCCATACCCCATTTCTCCCCCTCTCCTCTCTCCCCTCTGCTCTCTCCATCTCCTTCCCCCAGACGTTCAGTCAGCGCCTGTACCAGGAGTACACCTGCTACACTGTGTTCTTCGTCAGTATCGAGATCTGCCAGATCTCTGACGTCCTGATCAGGAAAACGCGTCGTTTGTCTGTCTTCCAGCAGGGCTTCTTCAGGTGAGGGAACTGGAAGGGACAGAGATAGAGAAAGAAAGATAGGGAGAAGAAGTAATAAAGGGAAGAGACAAGGAGAATGGGAGAGAGAGGAAGAGGGCCAGGGATTTGGGAGGGGGAGCGGGAGAGGGTTAGTAGTTGGCGGGAGGGAGTCAGGGTTGGGAGAATAAAAACATAAGAAAGCAGAAAGACATGTATCCATATAGAGTCTGTGTAATTCTCATGTGTCCCTGCAGGAATAAGGTGCTGGTGTCTGCCATTGTGTTCCAGCTGTGTCTGGGCAACTTGCTCTGCTACTGCCCAGGGATGCCCAACATCTTCAATTTCATGCCCATAAGGTGAGTAGGTAGATATAGATATATAATTTAACAATCTCTGTTCCTTTCTGTTCTAGCAGGCTCTGCACTGTTTGAACATTGGGCAGGTATCTCAATTGGTTTCTCTCTCTGTTCCACCCATGCAGAGTGCAGTGGTGGTTTGTCCCGGTTCCTTACGGGATCCTGATATTTGTTTACGACGAGATCAGGAAACTGGGAGTGCGCAGACACCCAGGCAGTGAGTATCTGCCCTCTGCTCTTCCCTCCTCCCTCATTTATCCACCCTCTCCCATTACCTAACAGTGGCTGTAGAGCTAGGAATTCTGTAGGATGGAAAAGAAAAAACAGTATTGAGCTAGAAAAAATCAAAGCGAATCAATCCACACACTCACCCCCTCTTCTGTCCCTCATAGGTTGGTGGGACCAGGAGCTGTACTACTGAAGCAAGACTCCTCAGACCTCCAGCCTCTGTCCTCTCCACAAAAGCCCCCTGGACCACACCGCCCCCTACTGCCCAGAGGCTGTAATGTTTTGGCCACCATCCCTGGGCCAAACCATCTTGAAAATCAGCCAGATGAGCATCACACTACTTCTAAAATGGGGACAATGATTTAGTGTGCTTGAAAGGATTTTCACAAATATAATATTTTGTGTGTGTGCAAATATTCACAATGTAGGTCAAAGTTTGACCTCCTTGCACATGCCAAGTTACAAACATATACCCAATTACAGTTTTGTTTCTAAGCAGTAGACAAAAGTGACTTGTTGACAATAAACTAAACGACAAATAGGTCCACGTTTGTCATTAGCAAAGTGCAGTCAGGCAAATCTTGATTTTGGTCTAGGCCTTTTCTGTTAAAACCATTCAGAATCTGTCTTGCTTTCTTTGACATTTGTCAAACACCAAAAACCCTACCACAAAATGCGCCCTCTACTTGTACATATTAACCAGGCCCCTTGATATTAGTCGCTAAGAAACAAACACACTCCAGTCGTGGTATGAACCTCTGTCAGTGTCAAGTCCAATAACAATGAACAGGAGAGGTCAGAGTCAAAGAGTTGTTACTGAAGTTTGGAATACTTTAGTTGTTTTTTTAATGGTCATTGCAGAATGCAATCAGTAGACTATAGGACCTTTGAATACATTTGGCTGATTTGTTTGCTAGTTGTTTGTGTACGTGTATGCGTGTGTATACCTGTCTGTTGTTGTTTTTGCTTATGGTATGCAGTATTTATTATGCACATTTAGCAGTGAATGGGTTGATAGCAAAGAACAGAAACATAGAAAAAGGCTGTTAACTACCCTTATTGATCAAACAGTAGAAATATGCACTGTTTCTACCAAGCCACGAGTTAATGCTTTGAAATAATAGTTATGTTCCTCTTCTCTCTATCCACACTTGCTGCCTATCATAAAATGTGATTATTTGCCATAAAAAAGTCTTACCCTTAAATATAATCTAATAGTCACTGATTTGCATTTCTATTCAACAAAATAAAAATAAACATCTGCCAGTATGAACTGAAGCACTGAGCATGAGCAACAACCAGACTGGAGTGTAAAAAGACTAAAATGAATATGACTTACTCGGTTACAAAAAAATAAAAGATTAAAATAACACTTTCCTTTGGGTGATTTTTTATAAACTGGTGTATCAATTGAGCATTTCTGATTTTATGTGAATTTTCTGTTTAATGGAAAAAACTATATCAAGTGAGTGCTAGATCACCACACACAAAATAGCTTTTATAGGATGCACATGGGTTAAATGTATTTATATATTCGTTAGATCATCCATTCATTATTCATTCAAAGCAGGGATGGTGCACGGAAGCGAGCAGCCAAAAAGTGCTGAGTAACAGGAAACGGCTGGAGGCGGAGCTGGCGCTGCGCACTGGGCTGTGTGCGGGTCTCCACCCGGATCTCAGCGGGGCCGGCCGGGCTGTCAGTGCAGGAGAGGGCGGGGACTGACGGCGGGCCTCGCTTCGCCATGGCTCTCACCTTCACGGAGAACCGCAGAGCAACGCGGAGAGAGAGAGAGAGAGAGAGAGAGAGAGAGAGAGAGAGAGAGAGAGAGAGAGACGATGTTAAATACAACTGCCATTATACAGTAAACGTCCTTCCTTACACATGTTGCCAGACAGTAGTTCACGAATTCACAGCTTCACTTCATTGCGCAGGTTAATAATTATTATGAATACAATTCAAAACATGATATGAATAACGTGTCTTTGGATGCCTCTCTCCTTATGTAAATAACAATCTGTTTGCTTCGACTGCAATTGCACAGACACAAGTTAGTTGTCATTAGTTTATATGACGGGGGTCGAAGGCGCCGGCGGCTCCAGCGAGCAGCTCCTCAATAATTCATCTCGCTGCACTTCTCGGGTATCGGTCCTGGCCACACAGCTGCTTTTAGTCTCTCACATCGACGCACTTGTTTCACATTTTTTTTCTTTGGCTTCCATGTTATTGTTTTTGGTAGGTTTTAGATTAGTAGGTAGTAGGTTTAGTTTTTATTTTTCTTCTAAATATTACGGCTCGGCAAAGGCCTACCGTTATGATCCATCTATCTATTTACCGGTCCTGGGCAGCTTACAGTTTTCACAAGAAACATATTCAAATATTTAGAAAGTAAATACAATCAGTATAAAATGCAATAAGAATACAATCTAGTACACATGATCTAACAAATGCAGACCATAATACATGTAAGTCCTAGGCAAGTGGAAGGCGGGATGCGCAATAGTCACATTACAGAAGTGCTAACAATACACGCGTAATCAGCAGCATAGTCTGATTAGAAAGTTAAAAAAGGGAGAGCAGCCCAGGCGATGGCCATCATGTCGTCGGGTACTGGATTCTGACCTCGATGGGAAGGGCACTTCAGGGGCTGTGGACTCTGGAGGAGGGGGAGCGGGGAGAGTCAGACTGGCAGACAATGTGCATGCGGACCGAGAGCGGCTGCCGTCGTGCCTGTTCCGCCGGCTCTGTCAGGCGCGATGTGCGCAGCGCGGCCGCTCACGGAAATGAACGACACTTCCCGAGTCTCCGTGGCGCAGGGGCGTGGCCTCCCGCGGCGCGCACACAGCCTCGGAGTGAGCGACGGTCTGAGGCAGGACGCGCGTCTCGTTCTGCTCACACTCAGGGTCGGCATATGCGCATGCGTGATCGCTTTATTCCCGTTCACATGCATTGATACTGTCTTGTTTTATCAAATATGAAATCGATCGTTAGATTCAACATAGCTGACGGTTATTCCTGCTGCTATTATTATTATTATTATTATTATTATTATTATTATTATTATTATTATTATTATTATTGTTGTTGTTGTTGTCTCATTTTAATAATTATATTTCCCTGATTTCTTTACAGTGGATACAATTATTGTAGCCAGGGCCAGGGATGTGTCCTTGTATATGTCCTTGACCTGTTCCACTGCGTGATGCATTTTGTGAGAAAGGCGGACCCAGGGCGTAAGGTACTAACACGTAAACTAACTAACACGTTATTTAATTCATACGACCTACGCATGTATAAAACAGACTGTCCAGGCATGCATGCTCCAGGTGCTGTAGTAAGCAATCCCCTATTCATTGCGTAACATGCTATTATTAGTAGAAACTACAAAGGGTCGATGTTACATAATAGTGTAGATTTTAGCCAACATTAAAAATGACCAGCCAAGCAGATGAGGTTTGATGGCAGGGTTTGGAGACAGATGCCCCCCAAAAGTGCTCTGTATTTCAGATGATGCACAGCTTTCGGATATTGTTTAAAGGTGAATGTTGTGTGTATATATATATATATATATATATATATATATATATATAAGTGTATGTGTGGGACCGTAAGTATAGCCCAGGGTTTCCCAAAGTGCCGCCCGGGGGCCAAATGCGGCCCTCGAGGATGTTTGGTGCAGCCCCCCAAAGCCAGCCTTCAACCACCCCTTTTCTGAACCTTTACTTTATTTTTACACTTTCTGAAAAAAAATCTGTTACAAATCGGACATGTAATTTGGGGGTGATATAATAAAACAACAATCAGAGTTAATAAATGTTCCCTAACAGAAATGTATAGGAAATAAAAAGGTATGACTTGGGACATATTTCGTTTCCATCGGGTGGTGCATTTTCTACTGCGGCCCATGCAACCTCCGGAGTTTGGTCCCTCCATCGCCAGACATTGGGAACCCCTGGTATAGCCTATATCAGGGGTACCCCCTGCCCTGCTGCCCTGCCCTGCTGGTTTTATGTTCCAACCTAGGTCTTAATTACTTAATTGAATGGTATATTGCTTTGTTAGGTCAATTAAGAATTCAATTAAGAAATTAAGACCTCAGTTGGAACCAGCAGGGCAAGGGGTACTGGCCTATATGACGCACTATTTGACATCAGTGTGAGAGGTAATTCAGGCTGCAGAGCTCGCCCTCCTAGGCCGCGGGGTTTCCATGGCATCCGTGCCGGAGCGCTCGTGCAGCTCCTCTGGGCGGGGACGCGCGGTTTCCAGGAGCAACCAGCGCGGCCTGGCTCGGAGGCGCGCGTGCCCGCTATAAAGTCGGGGTGCGGGAGCGCGGAGCCGCAGAAGCACTGCAGCAGCGGAGACGTGAAGGTAAGCAGGGTGGTGGGCTCTAAAATGATAAAGTAAGGCAATAAAATAATTTAAAATACAATAAATAACAAAGAAGAAATGAAGTGGCTGGCTATATAAATATGGAAGGTGTTTATTGAGTTAGCAGAAAGGCAGCGCCTCGCACTAACAAGGAAGTCAACGCCACTCGCACGAAGCTGGTTTGAATGGGAAGGGATGCGTTTTTGTAAAATGTAAGGGAAGTGATTATATAACCTTGACAGTGCAGCGCGGCCGCGGAATACAGGATCCTTTAGTAAGGCTCCTGTTTTAAGAGAAAATCTATTTAAAAATAAAACGGTAGCGGTTTAGGGTTGTTACGTCGTAGAGAAAGTGTACTCCATCAATATTAATCCTGATGCAGGAGAAACTGCACTGCGTGTAACACGGTAGCGGAAGGGGAGTGTTGTGTGCAGTTAATATAAAAAAATCCGTCTCTTTGCTCTGAGTCTGAATAGTAATTGGGATTATTGACGCCACTTGTAATTATAATCGGAGCGCCTGAAAGGATAATAAATTACAGAAAAAAAGACAGACCTGGTCGAGCTGCTTTTTCTGCGTCACATTTTTCTAGATGCCTGTGCACGGCAGGGTATTAACCCAGCTTTGCGCGCTGGCCTACAAACCTTCAAAGAGTGATCCAAACATGCATCCCAAATAAAGTAACGTCGACATCGTTGGCAGATATGACTGACCATGTTGATGTATGTATGCTAGCTACATGTCCTAATTGATCGTTTTAATGAATTAACGTTTTACTTCGCTTTGTAGAAGTGCACATCTTCTGAAACTCGTACGTCACGACATTTACCTGAGATGTAAAGTGCCTGTAGATGTGTAATTGTATAGGGGTTTCCGAGCGCATAATTGATTGCTGTTGTAAAACAATTACAACATCTCCTAGTGAAGCACTCTGCAGCCTATCGTCCTGTTATAATGGATCACCCTGCTATCGACAGATGAAGTGTGTATATAGGTGTATTTGGCTTGGCTCTCTCTGAAGGTCGTGAGGAAGGTCGATGTCTGAGGCCGCTGTTCGGCGATGCGAGCAGAGATGCTGTCACTCAGTCCGTGCATCGTGTGTCGCGACTGGGATGATGGACATAAACGCTGACTGGTCTCTTGTGTCTGGATGTGACTGTGCTTTGCAATGCACAAGTCTTGATTTAACCCCAGTAAGGCGATGCGCAGCGTTATAATGCGGAAGGAAGGAAGGACACAAAGTGACATCTACACGACGCACTTATTGGAAGATGAGATGCATTACAAAGTTGGGGGGGGGTATCTTGTCTTGGCTGAGTAGTTGGCGTTTTATTAACACGCCGCACTTTCACAATGGCAGTTCTGTTGAGTCAAAAAAACAATACAAAATGACGGAATTGCGCTTGATGCCGAAGTAAGGCAATGAATAATGCTGTGCAGTAAGTGCACGTCTGGTACAGCACCGAGTCTCGGGATGAGTTCGCTAATTAATCTGAACATCTCACGGGTTTTTCCTTTTGGAGGGAGGAGCTGTGCGTGCAAATTGCGTACACTTGCGTTAGCTTAAAGACCCAAGACTTTTGACTATAAATAGCGACTCCATCCTCTCTCTCTCTCTCTCTCTCTCTCACCGGTGGCAGCGCGTACGTGTCTGCAGACTTGTAACTTCCTGTCTCCCGTGGGTGACTAATACATCCCTGGCGTGACTGTACAGTGCTTTTCTCATAATGGGACCTCGTGGCTAACTACTTACTACTACTACTAGGTGGTTAAGCAGCTCCACTTACTCATTACGCTCACTGCAATCTGACTAACCGGGTATTTCCTCTCCCCCTCCCCTCTGTCGTGCCAATCTCTCATTTTGAAGCCTCCTGTGATGTTCAGAAGTATCGTATCAGTGCATGCACACTTTCCCCTCCCGTAATACTTTGATCATGTATGCAAAATACTATTTTCAGACCCCATCTAATGACCCCCATTTAGCGTCAGCTCGCACTGTCCAGATAAGGCTAGTCACTTCCTGCAGCCTTTCAGATATTGCAACATTGCATCCTTTCAATAGTGTGTTCAAGGGCACGCCTGTCCTGCCTTCACAACCAGCAACAGCGGTGTGTTTGGACTGCTGCACCAAAAGACTTGGCACCTATACCATTTTTAAATTTTTTTTATTATGTATTTAAGTATACGCTCTGGGGGATCTGCAGTTCAAAACTGACTGTAGTGTGCTTTTACCTTGAGCTTGTGGCACTAAACTATTAAACTGTTGCTCACTGTGATTATCTGTAGTCTTTCTCCTTCACCTGGTGGCAGAGCTCCCTGCATAGCTGCAATTCGTTATGATTTTCAGTGGGTGGGGGGAGTGTGTACGTGTTCTGTCACCGTCCCCACCCACGCACACTTGATCTCCTTGAGTAGTGAAAGGTTATTACCCCCCCCCAAATCCCCCACCCACCAACTGTTTCCATTTTCCTCAGCAGATCTCAGGCAGTGGGTTTAAAATCATTTTGTAACCCCCCCCCCCTTCTTGTGTTTTTCCTGCCTGGGGAGTGCCTGGGTTCTGAATATTCACAGCGTCTTTCTAACGGAAAATTACTGAGCTTTTGGCGAGTGTAGGAAGGGTGTGAGAGAAGTGTGTGTCGGGAGGAATGAGGCAGCCAATTCATTCACTCGTTTCAATTTCTCAGTGATTAAACTTTTTTTTTTTATATATAGTCGTAAGGAGAGAACGGGTCCAGTTTATATAACGCTCACTAGGAATGTTTGTACCTTTTAATCCCCATTAAGGTGCTGTTACAAACAAGTCTGTTTGTTGTAACAAGCTATTTCTGTAACTAAAAAATAAATAAAATGCAAGTGTGTGACTCTAGCACCTACAAGAATTTCCACAGATGCACCCTCAAGCTTAGATGTCCAGCTGTGTACTGTGGAATTTCCTTCTCTTCCCTTTCATTCCAGTTGACTCAAGCATTGTTGCTGTGTGAGCTACAGGAGAGGCAGGGTTGTGTTGGGAACTGTAATATGACAATGGAGTAAATTTAAAGCACAAGTGTGGAAACTGGAGTGGTGCAGAGCCCAAGGGCCTGGTGGGTCAGCATGTCCTTTCACATCACTGGTGCAGAGAGAGAGACACCGAGGGGGGTGGGCAGGCAGGCTAGCTAAATGGGCCTCAATCAGGAAAAGGCCCTGTTCTTCGTGGGCAGTGTTGATGGTAAATCGAGCTCTCCAAAGGTTTCCCTAAGAAGAGTATTTGAATAATAACACCATCAGTGAGTAGCCCATCTGATTAGAAAGGATGTGCTTACTGTGAAGGGGCATTTGCCAATACATACTGTACTGCACTGCTGGACTCTAGTGAGGGTCTGGCCCTCTTCTAGTCTAAGTTTCACTGGAGAGGAACGTACGGCCTTCTGTGGAAAAAGTTTACAGAACGAGACGACTTTGTTTGGGTCAGATCCTGTTAGGCAGGCCCTACAGCGTCTCTGTGCTAAAGTGGGGCAGGAGACCCCACCCCAGCAGGGAAGTCCTCTGGTCCCTCTGGACCCCTCAATCTAGTAACACCCCCCGGCTGTTTTTCTAGGCCAGACTGAACTGGGCAAAATGGCTGGAGTGACAAAGCACTGAGCCTGCAAACAAAATGGCTCCTGTCTCTGTTTGAGATTCTGACTTCTCTTCACTGGTGCATTCTTTCTGATAACCACCACCAGCCCCTTCATTCGCAGCTCCCATCCCCACCCCCCACTGAGAAAAGCCCGGCTTGCTTCCTTGCACAGTGCTGCAGGGATCAGGGGGATAAAGTGGGTCACTCGCACTGTGTGCCGGTGCAGCGATGTGGCCACACAGCCATGGCGCTGTAGCAGCACCAACCACAGGGATCCGCTGGCGCCTGGCAAAGGGATTTACTCTTGTGTACCTTCTCCAAGTGCTGCTGTGGTGACAACAGGCTTCAGTTCTAGAGGTTTTAGATTCACGTTCTCCATACCCAGTAGCGGCTATTCGGAATAAGCTGTGAAACTTGGTATAATGATGATAAATGTAATATTGAAATCTGAGTAGAATCCGCCTCCAACACAAGGTAGCTTAGTTGTTCTAGGCCCAAGGCTGCACAGAGCTGTGTCTGGGGAGAACAGTGTCTTCAGGGCTTCCCTAGCTCCTCACTCCCCACTTGCACTCATGCATCTTCTGGCTTCAGTAGATTGGTTTTGCAACACCTCCCCGTGTGTTGTGGTGCCAAACATTGAGACTTGGAACAGGGGCTGGGGTGTGGCTGCTCAGCTCTGAGCTCGCGTCTGTGCGGAAGTGCAGTGGTGTGGTTTTCTCCCTGTCACACAGCCAAGACTGAGGCTGGTGGTGGCACGTAGACGGAGACCGAGGAGTGTGAGTAAGTAAGAGGAAAGGAGAGGCTGTGAAATTCGGACAGAGAGTGAAAGCTACAGGGTCACCGTATTTTTTTTTTTTTTTTTTTTTTTTTTTTTTAAATAAGAGCCAGAGGACTCTGCATTTAGCTTGTCTACCTGCTCTAAGCCTTTGTCATCTGAAAGTCCGTCGTTAACCACACACCTTTCTATGGCTCTTGGCATGTGTTTTGATGGACGTATTTATTTTGCGGCTCCTTAAAAGGGCCACCACTCTCGTACCACACTTCTGGCACAACAGACCTATACCAAAATGCATTGGCACTCCGAATGCATCTACCAGCAGGACAAACTGTAACCTGCCTAAAACCTGAACTGACTCCCTGCTACAGAGTTATGGGACGGAATTCCCCGTACAGAACAACGGCGTGTGGTCTGTAGGAACTGCAGGCGAACTTGCAAATGGCAGCTTAGGCATTGGGCTCTAGATGATAAGCCCTGGAAACAAACCCAGGCCTGTACAGTGACAAAGAGCAGTACTGTGCAGTGCAGCCCACAGCACCGGCACGGCACATTCCCAAAACTTGTGCTTCGCCTGCCCGCAAGTCCCCTGGGCCTGACCCTCTCGGCATGCCCATTGACCAGCAGAGACTGGCCCCTGTGTGGGCTGCAGTGAGCGCCTGGGCACAGGCTGGCTTAGTGATTGGAAACTGATGGGTTGAATAAAAACAAAAATTATTTCATATTCTAGCTGGATGGAGAGCACTCTCTTCATAAACTTTCTTATAACGTATCCACATTGTAAAGTGTTACATTGCTGAAAAACTTGAACTGATCCACACACCACAGCGGACCATATGCATTCATACTGTCTAGGGTGCAAATCCCATTTCCTCTTTGTAGATCTGTCCTTGTGAAGAGCTAAACATTTATTTATTATCAAATGCCCTTATCCAGGAAACCTTGCAGCTTTCACAAAATGCTTGTACACTTCTAGCTTCTAACACTTTTTTTTTTTTTTTTTTTTTTTAAACCTATACACAATAGACCTTATCATGAGTGCCTGTGATGACGGTTTGAAATCATTCAGATGCAATTAGACCAGTTGCTATTGGTCACTTGCTGGCGGTTGCTCAATGGTACCTATTATTAGCAATAACTCGGTTGAGAATAATGTTGCCTGACACCATGAGCAAGACGGCCAGTGTTATTGAGGCTAGTCGACTGAGGTGCTGTCACTGTGGTTTAAAGTCTATTTCATCTAGGTGACTGAAAGCCAAAAAAAAACTCTGCCAACTAGCTGCTTTTCTCTGGTGCAGAATAACAAAACGTAGCCCTTATGATGACCTGCCACAATGCTGATGTGGTGGCCCACTCTGCTGCTAACTAAATTCAGTTGGCGATTTGAATTTGTGGACAGGCAGGTATTGGCAACTGTGAGCACACCCCAAGAGAGGGAGAAGGAAGAGAAGGATGGATGGATCGAGGGAGGACGAGAAAGCAGGAGAGAAATCTCATTGGATTAGCATCAGGGGCCCACTCGCCCAGCTGTGATCGGAATGGGGAGGCTGGGCCTGGGGCTTTAATTCAGGGCTCTCAGGATATAGTTAGGCTATTTTATAACTATCCATTTTGTTTAAGTGAGCTGATTGAAAGCAGCAGTCCACAATTCAAAAGCAATGCAATTTAAAGGTGGCACAGTACACCACGAAATATTTTAATGTACTGTGCTGTCTAGAAGAAGCTTCAGTTATGTGCCTCCTCATTGACTCCGCTGGTGCAGAGGGGGCCGATGGGCTGGTGAAATCCTGTTAAAAGGTGACTGGGTGCAGATTGTGATGCTGGCCTGTCTTTCCTTCCTGTGTGTCGTAATCTCCTTGCATGCTGTGCGGCAGGGAATTAAGAGGATGTAGGCCTCCAAGGACTCTCCCGCCTGCATCCGTATCCCATCCCTGCTGTGTATTAACAACCCTCCACACACCCTGTCCCACTGGGATGAGCTGCTTGATTTGGAGATGGTGGAGGGGGCGAGGCCAGTAGGTGGTGCAGTGGTTTATGGGAAAGGGATTTGTGTGATTTTGAGAGAAGCGGCAGTGGGGGATTCTTGTCTCACCCATTGACCAAAAGGTTTCAAGTTGAATATGAAATGATCTTAAGCTCGGCAATTTGCCGATGTTTTTGTAAGCCAGACCATCTGAAAAGCAAATTTGATCAAGATCTAAGTCCATTGAGGGCTCACCTGCTGAACAACTAACAGTGGTGGCCCCCTATCCCTACGGTCTGCACTGGGGAGCAACTCGGGTCTGGCATGGACTCGTACTGAACTCTGGGGCGGGTCAGAGCTGCCCTTGAGTGACTGGGACCCAGAGTGTGTTGTGAGGACAGTGTGTGGCAGTGGTCAGACATGCAGACATATCGAAAGCGGGGGATAGATCTATGTTAAGTGTAGTCATCAACAGCCTTCTGTCATAGTGGATCAATGGTATCGTGATGCCCAGGAGAGAGCAGACAGTTTAACTTTATTTCACAGCCTAGCCCCAGGCTGTTTGCATCCCAGTGTTGAAATGTTCACAAAGGAATTCGAGGGCCCGGGTGAGCTGACCCTGGCTGACCCTTCACTCTTAAGTTTGTGGGCTCTGAGATAAACGCCCCCCCCCACCTCCCCAAATCGACACCTGGCCCAAATTGGCGGTCTGATCGATCACCCCCCTTCCCTGGTGTAGCCTGCCAGGCTCTGGGGCAGTGCCAGTCATTCTGCCCCACGCCTGACCTCCTCCTCCACCCCACAGGGCCCTGGGATCGCACAGACTGCACTGCCTGGATCGCAGTAGAACTCAGTCAGGCTTATCTGAGGTGACGTGCAGGGACTGGGGAAGGGAAGGTGAGGGGGGCGAGTGTAGGCCACAGCTGCTGCTGCAGAATTGCTGATGGGAGGTGCAGTACAGACTTGTTTATCATGTGTACAGTGTGAATACAGTATACAGTGTAACTGCAAGACAGTGTGATCGTATACATAGTGTGTGACAGTGTACAGTATAAAGCTACTGCCATCATACCAGTGAGTGTGGGTGACCCTCAGTGCTACAGTCGCAATGGACCCTAAAGCAACCATGATTGCAACACCGTGTGAAGAGACGGCACATTTCAGAGCTTGCAGAAAAGGGCACTTCCATTACCCATGTTCCCTTTGATGCAACTGCCTCTTGGGACACTCATTTTCAGCCCATCTCAACAGCCTTTCCCCACCTCCTTGTGTTGTGACAGGTGCCCTTGCTAATGGTTTGTGGAATGTGCGCTTGCACAATTAGGAGCGATTCCTCTTTTCTCTCTGAATTGTCTATTTTAAACTGTTGGATATAAATTAAATATAACATGATCTCAGGCCCTTGAATTTTTATTTATTTTAGTTGAGGCATCTAGACAGTCTACATTGCCCTAAGATGACATGATAATGGCAAAGGGATTGGTCCGACTCTGGTCCCAGTGTTCAGAAGGGCTGTGACGGTTGGCACAGCCAGCAAACGCGCAGGGCATCGGTCCAAGGAAGTGGCCCAATCATCTCGCTAGTATGCTCCGCTTGCTTCCTGCCAAGGGTGGTTAGTAGAGAAGTCCGTTTTTCCTGTATTTCTTTTCTCCTCCCCTGATACTTGACTTCTCTATTCTCCTCTGCTGCACAAGCAGGCCTTATAAGGAAAGCGAGGGCTGAAAATTTGGGCCTGATCCAAAATGCTTTCTTCTCTTTTTCGATCGGACATCATGGAGGTCACAGGATAGACCAATAAACATAAACTGGTACATGCATGTATACAACATGCAGGGCTTGGCAAACTGTTGCTGTTGTGCAGGGCCTCGGATATACACGTGACTGCGTAGCGTGTCAGGGCAGGTCTGGAAGGCACCGGTGGCTGGCTGGTTGCTTTGCTCGAGGTTAGATCTACAACGGGGAGTTCTGGAAACTCTGATGTCCGCAGTATAACTGCATAGCAGGTAGAACTGCTGCGATTAAATGCAAACGAAGGAAAAATCCAAAACAAAAAAACCCACTCTTTAATGCCACCTTGCCTGACTCCAGTCCTGGAGAGTCCCGCAGTTTACAAGTCCTCAATCAATCTAAGTGTTTTAGGCTTCTCGGGTGAGCAGAAGGGACATTTGTACTAATAAGATGTTGGGTAGTCTAGCGCTCATGGTGGATTGGCAGGATTTGCACATTGCTGTTTTACAATATCGTTTTGGGCACATATGGATTTATTTTGTATTTTCTTTATTTCTTAAATAATTGATTGGTTGCTCCTGAATATTTTGATCTGAATCTCTCTCTCTCTCTCTCTCTCTCTGCAGAATCACTAGCACATTCCACTCAGCCGCAACCATGTCAGACCTGTGTGTTGGAATCAATGGGTAAGTTCTGCCTCCCCAGCACCCCTCTCACCCACGTTTCCTTTCCCTGGGGGTGATTCCCTCCCCAGTTTCTGACGAGGTGTGGGTTGGGTCTGCGCTCTAGCACCGCAACCTCGATAAGTGGGTCAGAGACCAGGGCAATACAGGAAACCCACAGTGCATAGGGCATCTTGCCTCGCTCTGCTCAGGTCAGTACAGGCTGGCTGGTTGGCTGGCTGGCTGACCCACCTCCTGAGGGCAGGTTGCTCTTGAACTGGGTCGACCCACCTTCTCTATGTGCTTTCTTTCACACTCTTGAAAATTGGAAACCAGGTTGCTAAAACATGTCAGAACCCGGGCTGTGAGCCAGGCTTTAAACAACCCAGCAGCACCCCCCCGTTTTTGACTGCATGATTTGCAGATCTGCCCCTCCTTGAACACTGCACACTAAATCTTGCCTTTGTATGAGTCACCGCATGGTCTGTCATGGCAGATACGGCCACAGACTTGAGATGGGTGTGCATTTGATTTAAGAAGAAAGTAAAGGCAACAATTTAAATGTCTGTTTAAAAAAAAAGTAGCAAGGTAGAGGTAGCAAGCCCAGAATAAAATACTGCAGGGGAGGAGAAAGTGGGTCGTATCCTGCAGGAGATTGCCATGGTGTAATTGTATTTTTATCTGTCCTGCTCCCACTATAATAGGTCTCTATTATATGGTTCTATAAATGTATAGATTCTACAAGTGTGTGTGTGTGTGTGTAAATTAAAAGCTTCCAAAGAGCCATTCATTTGCCTAAATTGAAGTGACCATGAGCTCTGGCTGAGAAACCATGATTTACTCTAAAACCTACAGGATTGTTCTTCTCTCCCAGAACCCCAGAGGGAGAGATGCATACAGTAATTAAACGGTTGAGCTCTCTCTCTGGGATGGGCGACTAAGCCTTCATTTAGAGTATTTGACGGCAATTATTAACCTGTCACAGAGTGGTTCCAAAAACCCATTTATTTTGGCGGGGGGAACATTCCAAACTATGTCCGTCATAATGATTTAAAAAAAAAAAAAAAAAAAAAAAAAAAGCACTCCCTACCTGTAAAACACAATCCAATTTAAAAATCAGCTCAACTGCATCCACCCTGGAGCAGTCATTCATAAGAGCCATATAGGACTGAAGAAGGCAGCTGTGGGATATTGTGGAGAGGCTTTAGGAGCGTTTCCACTCGGATGTGCCTGGCTGTCCCTGCTGATTGTGGGGGATTATGTCAGGGTTAGGCCTCTAAGCCTTTGGGAGCGACTGCAGCAGATGTGCGCTAACTGTCACTGCTGGATTTTTCCACTGCATTCGTGCTCTACCACACTGCCTCTGACACTCAGAGGAGATTATTAAAATATTCTCTTTTTCTACTACTTTTAATATATTCATTTGTTTTACTATAAGGCGTTTTAATGTTTTGGTTTGTGCTCCTATTTGACGGTTATGTGATTATGCATCTAGGCTTTAGTGCAGATATCGCATCCCTTGTTTCTAATTGATCTGTTTATCTTAAGAGTGGAGGTTTTCCATTAATTTGATCATTTCTCTCACACTCTCTCCTTCCTCTCCCCTCTCCCCATCTCTTTTCCACATTTTTCTCTTCCCTCCTACAGATTTGGCCGTATTGGGCGCCTGGTGCTGAGGGCCTGCCTGCAGAAAGGCATCAAAGTGACAGCCATCAATGACCCCTTCATCGACCTCCAGTACATGGTACATGGGGACAAGGGGGGTGACAGACTGGGGGAATGTAATGGCGTCCAGTACAATACAGTACAGACCTCGCACTTGTGAGGGAGAAGCCATCGGATTCCACATTCGCAATATATAACCGTCTCTCTGTCTCTCCCCCAGGTGTACATGTTCAAGTATGACTCCACTCACGGACGATACCGCGGAGATGTCCGCGCTGAGGGCGGGAAGCTGGTGGTGGACGATCAGGTTATCTCTGTTTTCCAGTGGTGAGTTACAAGCCAGCACACCCCCCTCCCTGACAAAACAACCATAGGATAATAATGCAGAATGGAGAGCCTGAGAGCCGGCGGTAATGTTTTCAGCCCCTGTGTTGTTACAACTGGCGCCATGATTCCGGAGAGGCCAGGGCCCAAAGAAAACGGAGCCCAGGGGGGTGGTTAATACAGACTGACTGGAGAGGCAAATGTGGGGAGTTAATGTGATGGGACACTGGATGCCATTGAATGGCTGGGAGACATTCACTTCTCGATTCACTGGTTCAGTGATGAGCTCTCTATTGGAAAGCGGTCCTGACTGCTCCACCCCCCCCCTCCTCCCTCTCCTCAGTATGAAGCCAGCGGAAATCCCCTGGGGAGACTGTGGGGCGCTGTACGTGGTGGAGTCCACTGGAGTCTTCCTCAGCATTGACAAAGCCTCTGTGAGTACTGACCATTCCTCACTCTTCATAAAGACACACTGACACTCGCATTTCCAAATTCACAAACCGTGCTGACGCCCCCTCTCTGCCCCTGTGCTCCTCAGGCTCACCTGCAAGGCGGTGCCAAGCGCGTGGTTGTATCCGCCCCCTCCCCCGACGCCCCCATGTTCGTCATGGGCGTCAACGAGGACAAGTATGACCCCTCCAGCATGACCATCGTCAGGTGAGGCATTTTGAAGAGATTTCCAATTTTCAAATGCAGCCAGGTGTCTGGGGTCTGTGTGAGTGGAGGTGTGGAGTAGGTGCTGGTTACATGTGCGTGTGAGTAGGCAGCATTGCTGATTGGTTGACGGTGGCTGTGGTTTCTGTCTCTACAGCAATGCCTCCTGCACCACCAACTGCCTGGCCCCACTGGCCAAGGTCATCCACGACAACTTTGGTATTGAGGAGGCGCTCATGGTGAGGCAAGGCCCATGGGCCGTCCCTCTGTGTCCCTCTCCGTCCGTCTGTCCCTGTCTGTCCCTCTGTATCTCTCTCCCTGTTGGGTTGTCAAACCTCATACAGGTTTTAACTGCATGTTTCTTCAGGATGCTAACCATGAGCCCCTGTCCCCCTCCCTCCCTCTCCCTCTCAGACCACAGTCCATGCCTACACAGCCACCCAGAAGACGGTGGACGGTCCTTCAGCCAAGGCATGGCGCGACGGCAGGGGAGCCCATCAGAACATCATCCCCGCCTCCACCGGGGCCGCCAAGGCCGTGGGCAAGGTCATCCCCGAGCTCAACGGGTGAGTGGCCATTGATTCAGGCTCAGAGGGACCTGCTGCCGGATCTCTCCAGGACCAGGGCTGGAGACCAAATGTGGTCCAGTGAAGTCGGGGTTTTTTTTTGTTTTTTTTTTAATTACCAGAAGAACACAGCTGACTAAACCTCCCTCTCTCCCTGCCCCTTACAGGAAGCTGACTGGCATGGCGTTCCGTGTGCCAGTTTCTGATGTGTCTGTTGTTGATCTGACCTGCCGCTTGACTCGCTCTGCCAGCTACGCCGCCATCAAGGATGCGGTCAGGAAGGCATCCGAGGGGCCCATGAAGGGCATTCTGGGATACACTGAGGACTCGGTGAGTGGAAGGGCTCCCTGCAGGCTTAGAAACAGTGCTGTGGAGGACTGGGCTGGGCTGGGTTAGCTTTGTACTGGGTAACAGGATGGACTGGGCTTAGCTAGGTTCATTTAAAATTCCCCACTCCTACAGTCCAACCCACACACTGCTGTTCTGGGGAACAGCCCGGTGTACCTCCAAGGCCAGGCCTGGGCACCGCCAGCACTTGAGGGGTTAAGAGACTCCAGCAGGTTTTCTAGGCTCCTGTCAGTCAGTGGCGGATTAAGACCTGGAATCACCAGGGGGATTAGACTTCTGATCCTGACAGTGACTCCAATTAAGTAATTAAGGTGGAAACCAGACACCCTGTGACCCTGGAGAACTGGAATTTGCCCTGTCCTGCTCTGCTGTTAGCCGTCTGGTTGCTGGTCTGGCAGGGGGTCCTCTGTGCTGACTTGGTTCTGTTGTCTGTCTGTCTCCAGGTTGTCTCCTCTGACTTCGTTGGGGACACGCACTCCTCCATCTTCGACGCCGGCGCTGGCATCTCCCTCAACGACAACTTTGTCAAACTCATTTCCTGGTGAGAAACCCTGACCTCAACTCTCTCTTTGGAATCCATCACCTGCATCTCTCTCCATAGGTGTCTGTCTCTCAACAGTCTCTGGCCCTACATCTGCCTCGGCACCCTTTAACACCCTGCCACTTTGGCCCTCTCCCCATCTCTACAATCCCTGGAAAAACCCTGGTCTTCTTGTCTTTCCCTCTCCTGAACTCTTCACTCGTCTCTGAGTTCCCTAATGTGTATGTCTCTGTCTCTCTCTCTCTGCAGGTATGACAATGAGTTTGGCTACAGCACCCGTGTGGCTGACCTGCTGAACTACATGCACTCCAAGGAGTAAACCTCACTCACCTCCCCTACAAACAGAGGCCCGGGTCCCAGCCATCGGTCACACCCCCCCACCACCCTTCAGTCTGAGGCACCTGGCTCTGAGTTAGTCTCCGTGTGTCTGAGTGTTCCTGTCCTGCAGAGGGGGGAGGGGGAGGGGGGGGGGAGGTGCAGGGCGAGAGCGCTGATCTGCAGGCTTTGCTGCCCCCCCCCCCACCTCTAACCCCCTGGTTGTTGTAGTGTTTCCATTTGGCTGTTAGCCGTATATTTTGGTGTTTGAAAAAGTACAACAAAGAGAATTAAGTTGACTAGTCCTACTGCTACTAATAAAGAAGAGTAAATAAAATCCCAACTCTAAACACACTCACCTCTTGTCTGCCTGGCTTTTAACTGCTCATCTTTTCTCCTGTCCCCCCCAAAGGTGTTTGAACCCCCATGCTGCTTTACACTACTGCCTCTAACAGCATGCAGGGAGTCTGTGCTTACAGTGGGCTCTTCATAGCCCTTCAGCCTGCTCACTGGCAGCTCAGACTGGTGGTCTAGTTCTTGCGCTGTACAAGAACCCAAGACTGAACAATTAAACTGGTAAGAAAACTACTTGGGAGGAGAGAAGCTTTTGAAATCCTCTCAATCTTTTTAGACCAAATGCAGTACATCTTCCTCATCCTCATTTCCCACCTGCTCAACAGACCAACCAGAAGGTGTTTAAGCAAAAACACCCATTTCCATGTGCTATTCCACGTCTTATGTGCAAATGCCACTGAAATAATCACGTCCTGAAATGACCACCTTATAAAGTGCAAGATAACTGGTCAGTCTACTGTGAGTTTCAAGGTAAAGTAAGCTGCTGATGGACGTTTCATGGGCAGCAAAGGTGTTTCTTTATGCTCTCTATTGTTGTGGGTCTGTTGTGCACTGTTCAGTACTGTACATAGTCTTGTAATCCTAATTTTATAAAACTAGATTTTTTTTTAAATTCCCTTTTTAGACCAAATGCAGTACTTTGAGAAACCCTATGATTGAATTGTAGCGCAGATCTGTTTTGGGGGTAGGACCCAAGTGCGGATAATAACAGGGAACACATGAAGGTCTAGGGCTGGCAACTGGTACAAGATGAGCAAGGCTATAATCTTCATCGATAGGACGAGCGGGAGGTCAGAGGATTGTGCGAAAACCAAGAATCAAAACTGGAGCCTGGCAAAAGTTAGTTACACTAGAACAATCGAGAGACGAGGCTAGGTGTTGATACTAGGGTGTAATCAATCCTTGGTGAAGAAGTCTGGGAACAGAGGGGTATACACCAATCAGCCATAACATTATGACCATGTGTGTAGGTCCCCCTTTTGCCGCCAAAACAGCCCTGACCCGTCGAGGCATGGACTCCACTAGACCTCTGAAGGTGTGCTGTGGTATCTGGCACCAAGACGTTAACAGCAGATCCTTTACGTCCTGTAAGTTGTGAGGTGGGGCCTCCATGGATCAGACTTGTTTGGCCAGCACATCCCATTTGCTTTGTGGCAGGGCGCATTATCCTGCCGAAAGAGGCCAATGCCATCAGGGAATACCGTTTCCATGAAAGGGTGTACATGGTCTGCAACAATGCTTAGGTAGGTGGTACGTGTCAAGGTAACATCCACATGAATGGCAGGACACAAGGTTTCCCAGCAGAACATTGCCCAAAGCATCACACTGCCTCCGCCGGCTTGCCTTCTTCCCATAGTGCATCCTGGTGCCATGTGTTCTCCAGGTAAGTGACGCACACGCACCCGGCCATCCACATGATGTAAAAGAAAACTTTATTCATTAAACTAGGCCACATTCTTCCATTGCTCCGTGCTTCAGTTCTGATGCTCACGTGCCCATTGTAGGTGCTTTCGGCAGTGGACAGGAGTCAGCATGGGGCACCCTGACTGGTCTGCGGCTACGCAGCCCCATACGCAACAAACTGCAATGCACTGTGTGTTCTGAAACCTTTCTATCAGAACCAGCATTCACTTTTTCAGCAATTTGAGCTACAGTAGCTCGTCTGTTGGATCGGACCACACGGGCCAGCCTTCGCTCCCCACGTGCATCAGTGAGCCTTGGCCGCCCATGACCCTGTCACCGGTTCACCGCTTTTCCTTCCTTGGACCACTTTTGATAGGTACTGACCAGTGCAGACCAGGAACACCCCACAAGAGCTGCAGTTCTGGAGATGCTCTGACCCAGTCGTCTAGCCATCACAATTTGGCCCTTGTCAAAGTCGCTCAGATCCTTACGCTGCCCATTTTTCCTGCTTCTAACACATCAACTTTGAGGACAAAATGTTCACTTGCTGCCTAATATATCCCACCCAGTGACAGGTGCCATGATATCGAGATTATCAGTGTTATTCACTTCACCTGTCAGTGGTCATAATGGTATGGCTGATCAGTGTATATGGGTATATACACTCACCTAAAGGATTATTAGGAACACCTGTTCAATTTCTCATTAATGCAATTATCTAACCAACCAATCACATGGCAGTTGCTTCAATGCATTTAGGGGTGTGGTCCTGGTCAAGACAATCTCCTGAACTCCAAACTGAATGTCTGAATGGGAAAGAAAGGTGATTTAAGCAATTTTGAGCGTGGCGTGGTTGTTGGTGCCAGACGGGCCGCTCTGAGTATTTCACAATCTGCTCAGATACTGGGATTTTCACGCACAACCATTTCTAGGGTTTACAAAGAATGGTGTGAAAAGGGAAAAACATCCAGTATGCGGCAGTCCTGTGGGCGAAAATGCCTTGTTGATGCTAGAGGTCAGAGGAGAATGGGCTGACTGATTCAAGCTGATAGAAGAGCAACTTTGACTGAAATAACCACTCGTTACAACCGAGGTATGCAGCAAAGCATTTGTGAAGCCACAACACGTACAACCTTGAGGCGGATGGGCTACAACAGCAGAAGACCCCACCGGGTACCACTCATCTCCATTACAAATAGGAAAAAGAGGCTACAATTTGCACAAGCTCACCAAAATTGGACAGTTGAAGACCTGAAAAATGTTGCCTGGTCTGATGAGTCTCGATTTCTGTTGAGACATTCAGATGGTAGAGTCAGAATTTGGCGTAAACAGAATGAGAACATGGATCCATCATGCCTTGTTACCACTGTGCAGGCTGCTGGTGGTGGTGTAATGGTGTGGGGGATGTTTTCTTGGCACACTTTAGGCCCCTTAGTGCCAATTGTGCATCGTTTAAATGCCACGGCCTACTTGAGCATTGTTTCTGACCATGTCCATCCCTTTATGACCACCATGTACCCATCCTCTGATGGCTACTTCCAGCAGGATAATGCACCATGTCACAAAGGTCGAATCATTTCAAATTGGTTTCTTGAACATGGCAATGAGTTCACTGTACTAAACTGGCCCCCACAGTCACCAGATCTCAACCCAATAGAGCATCTTTGGGATGTGGTGGAACGGGAGCTTCGTGCCCTGGATATGCATCCCACAAATCTCCATCAACTGCAAGATGCTATCCTATCAATATGGGCCAACATTTCTAAAGAATGCTTTCAACACCTTGTTGAATCAATGCCACGTAGAATTAAGGCAGTTCTGAAGGCGAAAGGGGGTCAAACACAGTATTAGTATGGTGTTCCTAATAATCCTTTAGGTGAGTGTATGGTGACAGGAAGGGCAGGAATAACTAAGAATAGGCGCAGAAGATAATTTAATAAATCAAGGGGAAGGTGGTAAGGAATTCGGGATAAACTAGAACAACAGCGACATCTGGTGGTGAGCCAAGGGAATTCAGGATACAATTGTAACAAGAATATTCAAAATACTTCTATAGATCTTATTTTATTAGTATATTGTTTATTTTTATTTTATTTTTTGTGGTTGATTTGAGTATCACATAACGGACATTTCAATGATCGATAATTTTGATACGAGTTACAGTAGTTGTAATGTGCAGCCTGTTGAGATGTATTTATCCAGTTCACCGGTAGGAGAGAAACGGCGCCATCTGCCGATGCAACAACACTCTCACAGCTTGATTGACAGCTGATCCGTCGCAAATCATTTCATACAGGACTGGACAGCTCCAGAGCTCGAGGGGTTTTTAAATATGTTATACATACATCATTTTGGATTATATGGGAGTTTATTTTAAGTGCAAGCAACCAAGTGTATAATGTAGAATCACTTCGCTAAGTTGCATACTCTGGTGGAGAAGCTTTGTCAAGAACGGAATAAGTAGCTTTAGGAGGGTTTATTATTATTGTTAGTAGCAACATAAGTAACATAATATAATTTAAAGTGTTTTAAAGATACTTTGCATTTGACTATGCCCTTTGCATGTTATATTATTGTATGTTAGTATGCAGGTTAATATCAGTGATTAGGTAAGAAGTAGAATGCATGAGGGATTGTATGTAAAATAGTACAATGATTTCTACTAACGAGCATAATACAGATTCATGATAGCACGTCAGTTAGTGTAAGTATTGTAACAAACCTTTGTTACGGGGGCCTACAAATTAATGCAATAAGTAGCATTCTGCTGCCACCACCTTTGTTCACCCGGCGTTAATAGTTAAAGGAGAGGAGGGGGATTTCACATCAAAGAACACCAGAAACATCATAAATGTTTATTATCTCGAGCAATCAAGTGTTAAAATCAAAGCCAAGTATTCGGACCGGTGCAAAGATCTCAACCTCAGGAAGGAGCAACACAATCACCCAAGTACATCCCCAAACCAGGAAAACGTATTAAAATATCAGATGTCATCCAACAGATGCATAAAACAAATACAATAAAATCACCCATATAAACAACCAATATGAACATAAACCCAGCAAGATAAAAATCAAATAAAGCCACAACTAACCAATAGAAAAGAAACAAACCCCACAATCTGGATGTGTCTGCTGCTTCCTGACCGGCGCACAGCTCGACACCTGTCTGGAACTGCACGGAGCTTAAGAATAAACAATTAAGAATAGACAATTAAGAATATTAAATGTTCTAGTTACTGTTCAGGAGTTTAAAAGAAAGGGAGAGGCTTCCCTATCGTCTACCCTTTGTCAATGTCGGGAAGTGACATACTTATTGTTTATTCTCTTCTTCACTGCTGCCCACCCTTTTAAAGCGCACCACAGTAATTGTGTCCAGCTGTCCCAATTAAATCAAGCACTTAAGGAGTTCAAAGGTCCATTACAGTATATATAAATAATCATAATAATACTACTAAAAATATTGATCATACATTGGAAATATGCCGAAGAGTAATTACGTTGTTTTTACATCATAAATGACTGTAATATGTGGTGTACTGTGGTCAAACAAACAAACAAACAAACAGCAGTGTGTGGGGGGTAGCATGATGAACACACACCTCTTATGCATGCATTGCAGCTGCACCCTGCGGATCCAGTCAATGCCAATGGCGATCGTTCAATCTGTCCATTACTGTGGATGATACCGTGTAAAAAAGCACACGCAAATGAATACTACTGCGCTGTCAAGCGTAAAAACTGCGACAAAATACTCATCATCATTTAAGTAACCATTTAAGTAATTTAAGTGTTTATTATTATTATTATTATTATTATTATTATTATTATTATTATTATTATTGCAGTTAATAACATTGATTAACTGAAATAAAGTATGCGTTTAATGAATACATTATAATGATACGTATAGGGGATGGCCAGAAAGTGTGTAGCCTATATGTTTCTAACGACGTTTCCAACTGTGTGATTGGAAAGGGATTTTCTAATTTCATCCCCCAATTCTGCGTCTAAAACTGTTTTGCCCAGCTGTGTTTTCATGCTGCTTAAACGTAACGAATGGATCACATCTTGCACCACTTGCATGCACGTCCTGAAACGTGTAAATCCCAGCGAATCCGACGTGCTGACACTTCCACACAAGGTAAGAAGAGTAGAGGGAAGCTGGGAAATACTGCTCTGTGATGGGCTGTTTTGTTATATGTGATTTATAACAGACGCCCTCTACACGACATAATAATAATAATAATAATAATAATAATAATAATAATAATAATAATAATATGTATTGGTGTAACGTCAAATCCACACAAGGACATGCGCAGTACCGCAAGCCCGGAACCCAGCAGCTGCGCGCCGTGTTTGCGCCGCCGCCCGGGCCGCTGAGGGGACGGACGCGCTTCCGTTGACAGGGTGAGCGGCGGCTGCTGGACGTGTCGGCCGAGCGAAAGCACAGTGTCGGCCACGGAAAACGATATCATTCATTCATTCATGCATGCATGCATTCATTCATTCATTCATTCATTGTGAAGTAGTGAAACGCAGACGGCATCGTATCGAGCATTACAGTACACGAGCTCGAATGTATTAGTTTATCTTGAGTGCATCTTCTGAAGATATATACTAGTTCATTGTGTGCTTGTGTTTTGATTAATTCTAGTTAACGAAAGCGATCGGAACTTTTTTTAAATTAGCTTACCTTTCTACGAAGTGTGTACCGCGTATCTTGATGCTGATTTATTGCAATATAACAAACCAGCACTTATTTGTCGTATTAAACGCGGAAGTACAGAACGGGCTGCGCAGTTACTCCATTATTATATCTGAGGCAATAACAGAAAACTCCGTGCGAAAAAATGACTCTTTTCCACTTTGGCAACTGCTTCGCTTTGGCCTATTTTCCGTACTTCATAACATACAAGTGCAGCGGACTGTAAGTACCAATTATTATTATTATTATTATTATTATTATTATTATTATTATTATTATTATTAACTGCTTATATCACTACACAAGCTTGTTTGTACTCGAGATGCGTGTACATTGTTTGTTGGCCAATAATACAACTGCCACACTACAGTAGTAAGACAAAACGTGTCAGGTTTTGTTTATAATTTGATTTGAAAAAGCTTTTTGGAGTTTAACTTGAATTTCTGCCACAATAGTGTCTCCTGCCGGGATTTTGCACTGTAGGTGTCAAATACAACCTGTACTAAAGTCAATATACAAGAGATCGGATGGAAATGAAAGTGTTACGAGATGTTTGTTGTTGGGTTTCTGTTCTATATATAATCAATGCTACTCTCTGATTGCTACTGCAGTGAAGCAGAATAATATCCCCTTCCCCTTCAATGAATTAATCTGCCAAAGTACTTCACACTTTCTGCTAACTTTGTTATCCAAGCTGCCTCTTTTTTTTTGTAATCAAAATATAATTATCAACATCTTTAAAAACAGCAAAACCGCTCTTAAAAAAGTTGAAAACCTAATTTTAATCAGTCTAGATCAGTGGTGCCCCAGCTATGGAGCCCCTATGTCATGCTGGTTTTAGCCGAGCTCCTGATTCTTACTCCAGCCTCCTCGGTTGTGAGTGAGGGCAGAGCTGGGTTTCTTACGGCTGCTCGCACTACAGTTTATCTCCTGAGCTGCAGTGGATGCAAACAATCTCCCGTAAATGACCTTCATTCTGCAAAAACTAAGCAACTGCGCTCCCACTGCTGGTCTTAACTCACAAGCCAAATCCTTTGCTAATGGTGCAGGATCCTGTCCCAGATTGTGGACTGCCCATGCATATAAGACTCAGTGGCCCAGCCGTCCGCTGATCCATGCTCTGCTGCGCGGTCAGCACTTCACTGCAGGATCAGAGCCGCTTATCCTCTTACTTAAACCAGAGCTTTTACACAAAAGCTCTCTTGTCTCGCCCAGCTGCCACAGACCGCTACCCCCAGCAGGGAAATGATGACCAATCACGCATTTATTAGGAACTGCTGTCCCAATTAAAGCGACCCTCTTTAAACTGCAATCGGGTGATACAGGACAGTGATCCCGTTTGAGTAATCTTTCGCTCTTCCTCTCTCGCGCTCCCTGCCTCTATAACCCCTCTGCCACAGATCGGAGTACAATGCTTTCTGGAGGTGTGTCCAGGCAGGAGCCACTTACCTGTTTGTGCAGCTCTGTAAGGTAGGACACTTGCATCCCTCTCTCTTACCTGTTTGTCTGGCCATCCTTCTGTACCAAACTGACCTTTCTCTCTGCCTTTCTACATCTGTCTCTGTCCCCCTTATTTCTTTTCCAGATGTTTTTATTTTCTCTTTATTTTAACTTCTTCTCTCCTTCCCTCCCTCTTTCTCTCTCTGTCTCTCAGATGCTGTTCCTGGCCACCTTCTTCCCTACCTGGGAGGGGGGAGCGGGTGTGTACGACTTTGTGGGGGTGAGTAGAGACGTCTAGGGAGAGGGGTGGACTGGGCTATCATACCATGACATCTATTCATACCCAGCATAGACACTGTTTCCCAATTTTAAACTGAAACTGTTTTCTTTTCTTTCCCTCTCCTTCCCCTCCTCCCTTTCTCTTTCCCCTGCCCTTTACCCTGCAAACTCTCTCTCCCTCTCTCCCTACACGTCTGCTCACTCCTTTTGCAGGAGTTCATGAAGGCCACAGTGGACTTGGCTGACCTCCTGGGCCTGCACCTGGTGATGTCCAGGAATGCTGGGAAGGGCGAGTACAAGATCATGGTGGCAGCTATGGGCTGGGCCACAGCCGAGCTCGTTATGTCCAGGTAATTACCAACAGAGCACGCCTTCAGTGACAGCTGAAGTGGAATTAACTGGAATTAAGATTAAAGATCAAATGCAGTTGTATCTATTTAATTTACTCCAAATTATCATTTGTCCTTGACAGTTCTGCTGTTCCAGTGACATGCAAGGTGGCACACACAGCAGTGTAACAGGAGTGCAGTGTGTTGTTATTGTCTGTAGACTGTTGAGCAGCGGTTCCCAGCTCTGCTCTGAACTGTGCCTGGCAGGCCGTATCTGTGCCCTCCGGAGGCGTCACCAGCTGAGGTGTCACTCTTCCTTATGGGCCCAGTTCTTCCTGCTCTTCCTTATGGGCCCAGTTAGCTGAGGGCTGCAACTGCTTCTCAAGCCCTGGTCCAACTCAGCTGTCGATTGCTTAAGCGCTAAACCAATAATATGCCGCGTCAGAACCTTTTCTTAAATGGTTGTACACACGATTGTAA
Organism: Amia ocellicauda; assembly: GCF_036373705.1. Taxonomy (NCBI): domain Eukaryota; kingdom Metazoa; phylum Chordata; class Actinopteri; order Amiiformes; family Amiidae; genus Amia; species Amia ocellicauda. Next base: position 28,907,359 of record NC_089861.1, on the reverse strand, counting down.
AAGGCACTTGAATTCTCCAGCTTGGCAATGTCACAATGGCCAATTTAGCAAAATGATTAGTTCTAGAACTGCAATTACCGCAATTTGTTACATTTCAGGAGTCAACCACCCCAATTCCAATCTCGCCTCCTCCTTCCCAGACACCACCTCTGCAGTACCTCCTGGGCTCTTAATAATAATAATAATATTATTATTATTATTTTATTTCTTGGCAGAGGCCCTTATCCAGGACGACTTACTAAATATAAGTGCAATACAAAGTGCAAAAATACAGTTCAGTACAAGGCATAAAACATTACAAATCCAAATTTACATTGTACAGTGCAGTTCAAAGCAAAGGGGTGTGTGTGTGTAATGAATAGATACTCTGTGCACACACTGCTGAGACATGGTCAGGCTGCATGTGCTGTATTGCCAGACCTGTGATGACAGGAACAGTGAACAGCCCAGAGAATGAGACGGGTGTGAAAGATTCAGAAAACTGAAAAATCTTTCTTTCTCTTGCTTTTTTCTCTTTATCTCTCTCTTTCTCCCTCTCTACCTGTTCTTGTCCTGTCCTTCAGGTGTATTCCTCTCTGGGTTGGTGCTCGAGGGATAGAGTTTGACTGGAAGTACATCCAGATGAGCTTCGACTCCAACATCAGCCTGGTAAGTGCTTCACTCTCTGTGTCTCGGTCTCAGTCTCACCCTGGCTTGGTCTCTGTCTCGGTCTTGGTCTCTGACAGCGGCAGTCCAGTCCAGTGAGTGACTCTCCTGCAGCTGGTTCCACAGTCTTGTACTGACCCTGTTGATCTGATCCTCTCTGGGTGTCTTGTGTCTATAGGTCCACTACATTGCCATGGCCGCAGTAGTCTGGATGTTCACCCGCTACGATCTGCCCAAAAGCTTCCGTCTGCCCGTCACCGTGCTGCTGGGCCTGTGTGTGTACAAGGCCTTTCTGATGGAGTGAGTATTCATCAATCACTTTCCCATCAATCAGCCAGTTCCTATCGCACCGTGGAGCTCTTCCACACTGTCTGTGATGACCATGGATCTGAAGCCTTACCTGCTCTGACTTGAGTAGAACCAATGGGTCGCACTGAACAGAGCTGGGATCAGGTACAGCTGAGCGCCCTGTTAGATTTGAGTGTGATTTAATTGATTGGAGTCATTATTTGGAGTCCGATCACCCTGTTGCATTCTGGGTCTTCGGGCCTGTAGCATCTTTTCTGTGCCCGTGAGTGTTGTGTTCACTGTAGTCTGATCTCTCCCTGCCTTTCTCTCACCACCCCTCCTTTTCTCTCGCCTCCAGGCTGTTTGTCCACATGTTCGTGCTGGGCAGCTGGACAGCCCTCCTGGTGAAAGCAGTGCTGACGGGTGCCATCTCTCTCTGCTCTCTCTTCCTCTTCATCACCCTGGTGCACAGTAACTGAGACCACCCTCTCTCTCTACCGTCACTCACACCACACACTGCTGGGGAGTTGGGATAAGGACAGGGCGCCCCCCTCCCCCCCTCCCCTCTCCGTTGCAAGCTGACCAATCTCCTGCCAGCCAACCCACCAGAAGTAGTCAGGTCCTCGTGCTCGTGCTCCCCCCCACCATAAATACATTGCAAATTCCTTTCCTGCTCATTTGTTTTACCCTTATTAGCCCTTAGTGATTCCTTATGGCTAGTTCAGTGTCCCTGCAGCAGCAGTCCAGTCCCATTTCCCACAATGCCACTCCAATCACTGCTACAGCCCTTATTGCATTGTGAAGGGAGTGCCTTGTGCTGATCATGTCGCACATCTACACCTCTGCCACTCGAGGGTGCTGTTGCCCCACTTGGCCTGATCCCACCAGGGAGGTTTTCTTCTTGAGTGGATTGTGTTTTAGGTGTGTGATGAGTGTGGGCCTGTGGAGGGGCAGCACTAACAGAATTGGACATTTCCAATGAAACTGCAAGAATGACTGTTTTCCTTTCTTACTGAACTTTTTTTTTTTTTTTTTAATAATGCCTTTTTGTGAGTCAGACCATTGAAATCTTGTATTAATATTTTTGTTTTGAACTGTCAAAGGCCTGTGTCCCTTTTGTTTCTTTCTACTCAGTGTGACCAGAAAGTATTTTGTGACACTCGGATGGGGATTGATGTACATTTTCTGATGTCTCTTGTCTGGAAGGGAACCATCCAAGTTCTTAAAGTCTGGGGGAAAGGATCATGTTCAGATCTGTGTGTTTTTCAGTGATGGGATTATGGTGATGATTTGTAGGTCAGAAACACTAGGGGATTTTTTTCCCCCCATGTTGTATGTGGGAGGGTGGGGGTAGGCTATCGTAATAAATGGCTGATAAACTGCTCTTTTATTGTTTATTAATTTAGTTAGTAAATCCATGTCTTGCCATTCAACAGTGTGTGGAGCTGCAGAGTTGTACTTCCTGGTCGAACAATAGTTGTCTGAAAATATAATCTAAAAGTATGGCAAGCCCAACTGGACAAATAGGGATCAGTGCCCCCTACTTCAGCTCTTGTGAGTTGGGGGTTCATTGAGATCTAGTTTAACACGCGCAGTGGTGTTAAACCACCCCCACCCCCACTGTCCCCCACTAATTCAGTGGTTCTCAATCCTGGTCCTGGAGTACCCCCTACCTGGTTTTTGTTCCAACTAAGCTCTTAATTGTTTAATTGTCCCCTTAATTGAAGTAATTTGATTACATTTGACTCTCTAAATTGTGTAACTGATATAAAATTGGTTCCTTAATAAGCAAATTATTTCCTTATACAGTTTTATACTTAACACCCCTACTGTTAAAAATAATGAAAAGGCTCTGATTTAGGAAATGGGTTCAATTGAGAACTTGCTAGTCATGCTATCAGGGGGGGATTTGATGGCATTTCGGTCTCGCTAGCGGGGTGTGGGTGGGAATTGGGGCTAATGGACTTTCGGTCGGCCTTGGCGGGACCCCTGGGCACATGGTACTCTAGGACCAGGACTGAGAACCACTGAATTAATCTAAGTATCTGATAATGGTACATTTCTACCTTATATTTTCAAAATAAAATAAATGTGCTGAACAATCTTCAGCGATCAGCAAATGCAGGCTCTGGCAAATCAAGAATGATATAGGATAGATGAGGTATGATTCACATATACCTAGACACACCTTTTTTTTTTGTATGTATTTAAAATATATGGGATATATTGAAAGTATATTGTAGTGTCATGGTCCGTAGCGTGCCAGGCAGAGATGGCAGTGGGAATGAATGAGAGGTCAGCAATGCAGAAATGGGGAAGTGGGCTTGATGGCTTAAGACTAGAGTTTAACTGGGCTGGTAGTTCTGGGTAAAGGAAGGCAGGGTGCTTGTTTGACGTGTGTGTGTGTTGTGCCAAAGAAAACACTCAGTTTTTCTGTCTGACTGAAATGGATTGTGAACCACTGCCAGGTCTGGAGAGGCTTCAGCAGGACGAAGAGACTTTGAGCACGCTCTCCAAAACACAGAGGTAAATCCCTAACAAACGTGTCGGTAAAGTGTTCCCGCCTGTCTCCACTAAGCTTCTTCTCATGCAGTATCTAAAATTAAACACCTCCTTTGAAAGTGGATGATCTGACCACAAATTTCACTTTCCTGTGAAGGCATTGTCTGGTCTTGGAAGTTTCTCCGGCATGTTCACCTCCCTTAACTTAACTCCTTGTTTGTTTTCTTGCACCTTATTTGTGTAAGGGTGTTTCCTAAAATGAAGAAGGGCAGAAATAACAAAAATAAAAATAATCCCGCAGACTTTTTTGAGCTTGTGCTTTACCAGCTTTGCAAAATCAAGCCCTAAATTGCTACCACAGGAAAACCACAGAGATGCTGATCTGATTGCTCTGAAATCTGTTTGATATAACAATACCCCGATTAGCAGACCAGGATCCTCTCTATGACCATGTAGGTCCTTTGACACTCGAGTTTCTGCTCTTTTCCCCACCTCCTGCTTTTGATAATGCACATTTTAATACTGATAAAAAATATTTAATCATAAAATGGCACTGGACGCAGAAGTTGGCTTAAAAAATACTTGCCTGACAATTCAGAGTCTCAGTTAATTTGTTACGCAGTATCTGTGGCCAGGGAGACTCCCTGTTGCAGAGAGAGCAGTGGCAGTGCCCAACTGCCTGCCTGCCTCTCCTGTCCCTGTTGTCTCCGCAGCACTGTGAACATGAAACTGCCAGTGGGGAGTGGCAGGTACCAAGGGCAGCTCCAGCTCCTGCCCTTCCTAGAGCTGGACAAGAGGGTCTACATCCTTTGTGGCGGTCAGTGTGGTGGGCCAGCGCCATTTGGAGTCAACGTTCTGGAGTCAACGTTCTGGAGTCCTGCTGGGCCACACCGGTCAATGACCCTAACTACCACCTCCAATGGGACCTCATCACCCACACATGAACCACCTACATGCACACCCACCCACATACCTGCACGTGTGCACACAGACACAGTGGTGCCCTTCTACTGGGTACTGTATCATCCATATGCATTATGATGAATGTATAGGAGAGTGAAGTGTGTATACATTTTCTAGGACACTCTGTATACGGTGTTTAAAAGACTGACATTTTACATCGATTCATAATGCTTTCTATTATGGTCTAGAGCCCAGGACCATCTTTGTCATGCCTTGGTTTGGTATTACCCCGTAGGTGTGGGGTGGGAAAGTGACTCAGGTCTGTGGAGTTCTTCACTGGTATCACAAAGTCAATGGACCAAAGTGAGCTGGCCAGCACACAGCCAAAATGGCAAGCCAGTAAATAGAAGCAGGGTGGCGAAGTTGATTTAAGTGATTTTTATTATATTTTTTTACTCCCGTTACCCTGGAAGGACTTAGTTTGTGTACCTGACCCCCTTCACACTGTGCCGTAAACTGGGAAGGGGCGACCCCAGGTAGAGGATGCTACTGTGAAAGGGGCTTAAGTTTGACATGACTGCCCAATGTGATATCTCCTTTACCACAGTAATCCAAATTAATTTAATTGGGTTTGGATCTAGGACCCAGCGGAACCTCTGGCGGCACAGTGCTGGGCGCCCCAGTGCATCTGCTCCTCCTGTCTGCCCTGCGTGGCTCTGAGGCTGTAGCTCACACACGGACCTGACACAGCCACCCTGGACAGACCTACAGTGATGCACACATGGCAACACTACCACCTAACTCACCCACTATCAATATATCATTAGATACACAAGATGATTTTATACATGGTTACCATTTTGATATCCGCTTGAACACCACCCCCTCCCCCTACTCAGTTTTATGTGTTTAGGACAATTCTGGACCGTTTTGCTTCCTCGTTATTTGTTCCTGGGAGACAATGTATAACCCTGTACAACAGAGGTCTTGTACTGCCCTCCAGCAGGGCCGGATATCATTGATCAGGAGCTTTACCCAGTTCCACACACCGAACTGGCACCAGTGCCTGTCCCGGCCTGGAGAGTAATAGTAAATGTATCCAGTTAAATCAGCCAATTACACCAATTAAGAAATTGGAGTTGGAGCACAGGGTGGACGACCTCACAGGCCTCCAGGAATCGAATTCAAGTCCTGCTATACGAGGGCCATTTTCCCCATCCGACCACATGCATTTTGACTCATTACTAGCTCTTTCAGTGGTTTCATTCATTTTATTAGGTTAAGTCATTGGCCTTTCATTCCCAATTACCCACTTCAATGATTGTACACAGCCTAATGGGGCTCACTTGTAGTGTGGGCTGCTGTGTCCTGCCTTGATTTGATTTCCTACTTGAAAATGATAATCGGAAATAATTTTAAAAATGCAGCAATTTGATTATTTTACCCTCTGATCTTCATGAGGCAATTTTAATACTTGGAGTACTATATCATTTTTTGTTTTGATATTGGAAAAGTTCTACTAAAAGGGTATTTTATTGACAGCACTTCTTAATTAAGTTATCTGTGCTTTCCTCAAATAAAAAAACCCATATAGAGCGAGATCTGTTGACTGATAGTCTTAAATTGCTTTTCCGTAATTCTTTTTTTTTTGTTTTTTCCTCAAATAAATCGACAACCTAACAAGCAAGCGGCGTTGAACTGCCCCAGAGAAGTATGCCCAATGGGCGAACACTTTCGGTCTAATCGAATTCCAGAGGGATCAGACACACCTGCCAGCTGCTGCCACACATCACAGATTGAGTGGATTTAATGCCCTTGCAAATTGGGTTCTGCCCTGGTCCCAACAGCGCGAGTGTACTTTTATGGATGCGTCTCTGGAGACAATGCCCTGGACTCCATTTACAAATCATGGTTACATTGCTTCATTCTCCTGCTTTTACATCGATTTCCCATTTCCACAGATAACTATCAATTGCGGTCGTGCCCTCCAAAAATATCTCCCTGCCAGAAAAATCCATTTTAGGTGGTGTTGTTTTTGGGTTTGTTTTCAGGCTCCGTTCCTTATGTTTCTGGTTAAACGCTGTGGTGAGTCACTAATGTATTGACTGCAGCCTCCCACCTGTAGGGACTCCTTTACTGGGCAAAGACTAATCTGACTGTTACCCACAGGAAGCACAGGAAATTGGTCTTCAGACTCCTTGATTTGATTATTTATTTATTTATTTATTTATTTAGTAACATGTTACATTAACCCATAAAACAAAACCAAATCTAAAAACAAACATGCTACTTCAACATGAAACAGGGTAAACTGTAACTGGGGGGTGGAGCTTAAAGCACAGCAGATGGCAATGGGTACAATGACGTCAAGCTCACTTGGGTACCAGTTTAAATATAAACAAAATCACAGAGTCTTGCTTTAACAATGACAGACTGTGTGCCACTGACTCCAGTGGTAGGGGTGGCCATTACAGACAGAGGCAAGCGAGAGTGGAATTACAGACACGTAGCCCCTCCCCCCCAGTGTGAGAAGACCCACATTGGCTGTGTTGACATGCTGGTCAAAAGTCATGAGAGTACAGGAAGGCTCAGGACTACTCTTAAGGTGGAATGGCAATGTGTAAGGTTTTGCCTTAGTTCTGTTAATGTAACAAATCCTGCTTTGGACCACATGTTTTGTTGTGTTGCTTTAAAAACATAAACACTATTCAAATATAAACCAAACTATTAAAACTGTAACCAGACAGAGAAGTCATGACACAGCCTCTGACTTATTTGCCAGCATGCCAACACAGCCAATGACACGGGTGATTTCTAACCCCCACCCTCCTTACACCACCTCCGATCCTCTCCATCGCTAAGGCAACAAGGACTGAACAGGTGTGTCACATGACCTCCACTTCCCTTCTCAGCACTCGCTCGCCCGAGCTAAAAAAACAAAGAGAGAATTACAATGGGAATGAATGCATCCGTAATCTATTTTGCATTGTACAGTGTCAGCGCGTTGCACACAGACTGTCCTTTTTTTCCTCTGGTGTAACACAGGGGTGGCCGTTGTGAATTAAATGTAGCTACGTGGCGCTTTCAATGAGTAATAGTTTAACAGGATAGGATTAAATACGATGCATTGGAGACCTACAATTTGCCTATGGGTCTTACACACTACACTAGTGGTTCTCAAACATGTCCTGGAGTAACACCTACCCTGCTGGCTTTTGTTCCTACTGAGCTCTCAGTTACTTAACTGAACTAATTTGATTATATTTGAATCTTTAAATTGTGTAAGATAATTTCCTTATACAATTTTATACCTCAACTTAAACCCCCTACTGTTAAAAAAAGGCATATTTTAGTTTTTGTTTTCCCCTCTATAGAGCCAGCATAGTGAAATTAAGCAAACTTCTTAAACCATCTGCTTAACTCGATCCACTGTCATGTATCCTACAATCGCAGAGCCAGCCTACTTTCTCCACATCACTGCCAATTACATAACAGATCTACTGGGCAGTGGACATGGCCAATGCCCCGCTGCAGTGCTCTAGAGACCATGGGCGATAAGGTGTTTATAGATTGAGATCAACACCTGGTCATACCCTCAGGGTCTTGCATGCTGACAGAGAACCGTCCCCACACAAACATCACAATCATCTTGGAAAGGATTCCTCAGCTCCCCAGCCAGTTCAGAGAACTAGACTAGACAGCTGACTGTTAGAGCGATCAGGTGTTGATTTTATATTTGATTGATGAACATGGACAGAGAGAGAGTGACAGAAGAGGGGGGCAGACCCAGGCAGAGAGACAGATGTAGGCAGACATTTGAATCTGGAGGGAAGTGGCACAATTTGAGCCAAAAAAAAAAAGTAGAGGGCTCTGGACCCTGGCCAAGCACTGCCCTCTCGCTCTGCCCATCTGAGGAGAGACGCCAGGGTAGGGAGGGTGGGTCGCATGCTCACCTGGAGTGCTGAGCAGCTGCTGTGCGGTGGCCGCTGAGCTCCCGCTCCTCCTCCTGCACAAACAGACAGACAGGAGCCGATCAGCAAGGGACAGCCCAAGTATCCCCAAAAGCTTCATGCGTCAGGGCAAGAATTGGAGCAAATTTGTTTTGCATCTAATTTTCTAAATCCCCCCCCCCCCCCAAAGAGAGGTTTAAAATAACTAAAATACATAAATAAGTAAAATCGCATTGCTCCATAACTACTTCTACACATTTCAAGTTTCAAAATGTAATTAGGAAAACACAATAAAATAAATGACTTTCATTTGCCATGCGGTAAACTAACTACAGGCACATCCTCTTGGTGTTTGTGCTGAAGGATGTGAATTGCATACCTCTTGTCCTGCTTGAACTTGCAGCGGCAGTGTCCACCTGCGACACAGAAGAGAAAGAGGTCAGGGCGATTATTTCACTCTCAAGAGGGGAAAGGGCAGGTAAAAGAGCCACAGCAGAACTGGGGGCAAGTGTTACAGAGCAATTAGTTGCACACGGTGTTCACCGAGCCATTCCTGCATTGCACCTTACTCTATTTGTGGGTTTAATTTGTATTAAAGCATAAAATAAACTATTTGAAAGTGCAAACTGTCTTAACCACCTTAGACAAGCCCTCTACTGCCACGCCTTCTTTACATGCATGTATCCTACAGCCATCCAATTTCACCCTAGGAAGTCATGCATTTGAAGGGAGTCTCACTGGAGATCAGTTTACCAGATCCCAGCCAGATTAAGACCAGCATCCTCTTAAAATAAATTAAACACATGCAACTATCAAACCAATTAGCAGGACCGTCCGAGGGATCTGCTTCCAGAACCTATTGTGGTGTTGGAGCCTGCTCCCGTTTTATGCCAGGTGTTGTGTAGCATAAGCAAGTGCATGTTGTGGTGTCGGCTTTCAGGGCTGCTTGTGTTAATCTGGCAGGACTCCAAGGCAATGGGCAGAGTGCTACCCTCCCACCATAAGCAGTGGAACACCAGTAAGCGGTACGGGAGTGGTTTCTGTACTCACTGAGCAGGATGGTGATGCCGATCACACACAGCACAGCAGACAGGATCAGACCTCCCACTCGCAACTTGTAATAATCTGGAGGGAGGAATGGGACAGAAGGACAGTAAGTGAACAGACGTGGGATAAAGAGAGAGGGGAGGTGAAAGACAAGGACCGTGAGGAATAGGGAGAGTGAAAGAGTGAGGGAGAGGGCTGTGAAGAGATGGTAGATTTGGGTAAATGTGGAATGGAGAGTTATTACTCACCAAAGGTAAAAGGATCCTCCTCTTCTAAAACAAACAAAACGAAAGAAAGCAAGTTAGTTTTCAGGTCGTATTGCAATACAATTTTAAATTGTCAAAGTCAGCTGGACCCAGGGCCCCGCTATGCTGTCTGTAGGCTTCACACGAGTGCCAGGCTTTTTCTAACTTTGTATGCAGGGTTACAGAAGAGGTAAAAACTAATAACTTTTATTGCAGGAATAACACAGTTTATGCAAGTTTACCTCCGTAGAATTTGCAGAGCAGTTTTGTGTTCTAGGATACAATCACAGTCAAGCAACAGTAGATTTACAGTGGTTTCCAATGGCTTGGACTCCACCATCAATAAACCAGTCTACAATTCTATGGGCCTTAGAAACGTGGGTAATTGTATCATGGTATTAAAGGATTCAGGGCGGGGTCTGTGGAGTTTTGTTGATGAACGTACCTTCTTGCTCTGCCAAGGCGAACGAAAAAACTGCAGAGAACAAAACAAAAATCAATGTAAACCCCATTAGCAAAGGCACATAGTTACATATTCCATAAAAATAGTAAATTGGTTGTCTTGGCCACTAGGTTCTGAACACATCAAGCACTTCTCCCCAGTGCTGTAACGATCTGTGACTGTATAATGAAAGTGGTTCAGGTGAGGCTATTGTGTGTACGTGTGGCTCGGTTTCCCTTCAGTCCTGGGCTTTGTGGGGCCTTACAGTCACATACAACAGTTTTAGATTTTTCAACTGAATCACTGATTTTCTTTCTACTGTGCAAGTGCTCATCCATTTATTGATGGAAGAAAGGAAACGCTGGCCCAGGTTTGTAACATCTTTACTGTCACACTGCGTAAAATAGGTTTTTCTTCCAAGAAGGTAAATGCAACAAACCGTAAAAAAAAAAAAAAAAAGCAGAGAAGTCTAATGGTGCTAATGTGGCCTATCATCACGGGTGCATTTTAAGGAGTTTTGTGGACACAGACTGTAGCAGACAGCACACAGAGCACACAAATCTGCAACGCTCACACTCACCTGTGAGGAGAACCAAGGCGCTGATCTTTGCCATCTTTACAGCTTCGACCTACTGAGGAGGGAGGAAAAAAAAAAAAAAAAAAAAAAAAAAGCTTTTCATTGAAGAAATACAAATGACACCATGAGACAGAGACATTCTTCATCATTCAAAACTGAGCTCCACAACACCATTGGTAGAGATTCAACCTGAACAGTATTAACATGCATATGTGCACTTATTTTCCCCAAACACTGCTGTAAATCTGTATTGTTTGTTGTTCAGCCTTGAATAATGTGAACAACAAAACGTCAACGGCAACAAAACTGAACCATGGAAAACTACAAGGGTTGAAACGTGCACTTTAACACAGTCTTACAGACGTGCACAGAGCTCCCTCAGGGGGATGTGAAACAGCACAGTGGGGAAGTGCAGACACTGCAAAGGGTTTAATTTAGTCAGATCTGAACAAGGAAAACAGGAAAGCCTCAGAGAGTTCAATGCACTCCACAGACACACACACACACAGTGACTGTCTCAGCACTCATTTCCCACTGTCCCTCATGTGATTTAAATCTGATTCCTAACTGGTCTTTCCCTCCAATACCAGCAGGAGATACAACTCCCTCTCTGAATGACCTTCCACTCTCATGGTGTAATTTGTAACAATATAAATTATAAATACCAGTCCGATTACAACGGTCACGCTGACGATTTGTAAATTCCTTAAAACAGAATTGTAAGATTTTTTTATAGTCCTTTAAAAAAAAAAAGAGGGGGCAAGTTTGGGCTTAATGATAGTCGCTTCCTGGACTCCTCCTTCTGTACTACAAGACCCTGCACTGTCAAAACAACACAAATGGACCAAACTGCTGTCCAATAAGACTAATTTCACAATCCTAGTCCTAAAAAAACATGCAAAACAAAAAGACACAGCTGCACTTCAGTCCCGTAGCCCGATCACACATTTTGGTTTGATTGTACTGAAGGACTGAAAATAGCAGCTCTTGCACTGAAGGACTGGGCCTCTCTTAGGTCTTATGTCAACAAGCATAATGCACTATTTGGCAAGCGTCCCTCCACCTCCAGAGAAAGTTTGCTGTCCTGGAGACAGCCCTCAGATCCTGCATCCAACGATTCCCCCTTTATCAGCGTGTATCAACACAGGGCCCAGGCACTGCCGACGCACGCTGCCCTGGTCTGGTACAGAAGGTGGTGCATTAACAAGACAAGACAGTAGGGGAATATGGGTTCTCCTTCCAATGGAAAAGTTAGGGAGCACTGACAACACACCAGACACAATCCAATTTACTTAGATTTTAGACCTCACTATGAGCACACTGCTGTTAAATCTGTGCCACCATCAAACTTGGGGTTAAAAGGCATTTCCAGTGCTCTTCCAATACTTTATGAAGGTGTTCACGTCCACGTCACTCTGATCGCTCCTCTGCCCATCACCCTCCCCACCTCCCCGCTTTGATCTTTGAACACCCACAATAGCACAGGTCCAGATCCTTAAATCTGTGAAAAACCTGCTTAGTCAGGGGATGAAATGGAGGCAAGGTGCTACACCGCACCCAACATTTCCACCAGAGAAATCCAGGGAACTGCCAAGAACAATTCTTTATGAACCCACATACCACACATCTGCTCAAATGAGTCAATCCCTTTGATTAACAGCCTCCCCCGAAGACAAGTGCTACTCAGACAGACGGACAGCTGGTTTGCTGTGAAACTGATGTAGTCAGTCACTTTGCCCCTTCATTTTGGATCCTTCTATCATCAGAAGGATGGATGTGTGCATTCAGTACATGCAACGTCTGCGATCACCTGACTGTATACCCATTTCTTTTTGATCACCGTATGCCAATCCATGGAGGAAGCCCTCCACTTGTTGCAACATGCTGTGCCCCGCAAAGAGGCAACAGCATCCCCAGCCGAGTAATTTTCCATTACACTGTGGATCTGATCGAGCTAATCCACACCTACACATAGTAGACTAGCTCCAGGCCACAATACAGAATGCATGATGAAATTGTTTTGGAGCAAAGGCTATAATCCTCTTTCACGGCAGGGGGGGGGACCCAACAAAACAAAACAGCAACCAGGGTCCACATTAATAGCACCAGAGCAAAATGAATGGAAACATTCCTCGTGGCTTTTCTTTCTCCGTGGTCCTCACTCGACCCGAGTCACATTTGGATTCTCTTCCAGATCCTCCCCCCCAACCATGAATGGAAAATTCAGAGCTTAAGCAGCAATGCCACAAACCCCTTGTATTCTTACAACTGGGACAGGGAAAAATGACTTTCATGTGTGCCAAACTTGTGTTTACCTAGTCTAACTAACCCCAGGTTAACCTGTGCTTTTCTGCTTACTTAAATAGAAGGGTAACTACTGTCAAACATATCTGAAGGAGAATGAATCTGGAAACAGGCTCCTGCAAGTGAAATTAGGACAAGAGAAGACACAGGCGCAGGGCGGGAAGCCTTGACAAGACGGAAGTGTTTCGGCAGCAGACATTTTAACTGCCGCCCTTCACAGACCAGGAGTTGTGCATGTGTGTGCGGGTTTGCTTTTTGAAGGCAGATCAGGTTACAGAGTCAATGTTTGCTTGCGAGTTCGCTGAGGCCCAGTGCTCAGCTGCAGATTGCACAAGACTCCACTTCAGTCTCTGCTGCGCTGTCGCTCAGACAAGAAAAAAGAAAGACAAAACTTGCTGTACGCACACCAGCCAGCAAGCCTCCACAAACATCAGAGGCCTCATCCACAGAGATGCACGTTTAACCCCCCAGCCCCAATGAAAGCCCATCTGGTTTTGAGTCGTACACAGGGAAATGTAATCCGGTTTTCCCACGTTTTCCTGTTGCGCTCTCCAATACCCTCTTCCGCCTGCCCTGCTATTCCACTCTCCCACATGCAACATGTGGGCAAACTGGTTGGGTGAGTGTATGAGCACCCTCGAATTAGCAAAGTCATGGTCCCAATCGCTTGTAAAAGGCCTCACTTATACAGCTTTTCATAGTTTTTGGTTCTCTCATTTTTTTCCTAATTCTTATTCTTGGATACCACTTTGACGAAAAGAAAAAGGAAAGGCGAGCTCTCAAGTCTGAATCAGTCAGGGCTAGGCCTCAAATACCAAAGCAAATATGATCCATTTGTTTGGGGCTGCTGGTGTGGACTAGGAAGGGAATTGTGGCACGGTGCTGCGTGGCAGGTTACCCACTAGCGATTTTGGCGAGCCGACCCTGAACCAGGCCATGAATTTTCAGCCCTGTGCCTTACCTAGTGTTGGCCCAGGGCCAAGCCATATGAGAACTGAACTGAACTGAACTGAACTGAACTCGTCATCACTATCCTATGTCTAGATTTAAATCATTACAAATACATAATACATTCATAAAATACATTACAAACACTTAAATTACTACTGTATTTATATACTGGTAAACAGGATTGATATACACAGTTTAAATAAAATGTATTGCAGGTGTTGAGCGATAGACCTTCCTCGTCTGTAAATTAGGTCTTTAACCTTCAACATCCTGGATTTTTATTTTTTTTAACTATCTCTCGCCTCGATGGATACGTTTATTTAGAACTATAAAAGCTGATGGTTTAAATTTGTAATTAAAAACTATGGTAACAAGGATTAACCCAAACACTTGCATGTTGCAAGCTTGTGACATCACTGACCTCAGCTCGCACACTGCAGTGGAAAAACACCCGATGCACACCAGGCCAGCTCGGCTCGGTTCCGGCTTGGTTAAGAGTCGGGTCAGATGTGCCACAAATGGGAAATGAATGCATGAGCTCCAAGTTGAAACCAGTATGTTGTCTAAACCTCTCAAACATATGGTTTTGATGAGCAGATCCCTGCTCCACAGTATTGCTTACTATGTCCCAGCAGTGCTTGGCATCAACCTGTTGGGATTTCAAAAGCACGTAAGAACAAGGCAAGTACACTCAAGATCATTAAGTCTGCCATGTCTTTTGTTGGGGGAGGGGAACGTATTCCTGAAGGATTGACGCTGAAGGATATTGTTCTAAATGATCTTGAAATTATCAGCTTTATCTCACAAACATGCTCAAGGGGTCAGATACCTTAATCTCAATAGATGGACTGACGAGGGTGGGAGAGCCTGGGCCTACAGGGTCACCAGAGCATCAGTAACTGATCGGTGCTGTGACAGGGCGACTCCTGCTAACAGGAAATGTGCAAAAGGTTAGGTTAGTTTTGGATGGGGTTTCAGGGAGTCTGTCGTTTACAGAGGTTTTCCACTTCAGTTAAGGAACGCTGCATTTATCATTTTAGGCCAAGCTGCAGACAGAAGGGGTTGATGCGAATTCTAGGAATGCATCTATTGGATGTCAGCCAGCACCATCAAAAACACAAACGCAGGACTTCCAAGGGTCTCTATAAATTGCTCCTCGGCAGCTGCAGATTGGCAAGAACGTGCACCGAAATGACTTCTAAGCCCTGATATGACTCCCCCCCCCCCCCCCGACACAGAAATCATGAGTGTACCCAAGAGAATGCAGGCCTGTCACACTGGCATTTAAGTGAGCCTGCAGCTAAATTAAGGCTGAACATGCCCCGCACTGGCCAGAGGAGACAATGCCCTCTGAGGCAGAGACTCCAAGATCAAAGCGCCCAATGAAGGCCTGCGAAGCAGAACTGGAAAAAAACTAAACCAAAAACTTCACTCCCTGGAGTCTGCGGTTTGGGATCGCTGCCATGGGAATGGGTCTCTGGGCCACACTTGATGAAACAAAGAGCATGACCCCCGATGTGCAGCCTATGGCTGAGGCGTCAGCGCTGCCTCATCTTGGGCTTTTCCACTGGGAACCCTGAATATACAACTGTATAATCCATGCAAACTCCATCCACAGGGCAGAAGAATAAACCGCCACCTAGTCAGCTTCCTCTGAACTCCAGGCAAGTCTACTGGAAAAGTACACCGTGTAATGATCCTCTAACGCAAACAAAGCACTGCTTACACTACAAAGAGCTGGAAGAGCTCAGGTCATACTGGGACTCGTCCCACTGAGACGATGCCATTTCTAACCAAGACTAATATTATTACATTCAAACAAAACGGGGCATTTTTTCTTTTTTCCACACCTACCACGGCACTGATTAAAAATAATAATACCAAAAAAAAAAAATACGTTGGAGTTATTTATGCGGAGTTAAATACAACGCACTCGGGAAAGAGAGCCACACCCGAGCGACTCGGGAGAGGAAAGACAAATGAAGCTGCAGATAATGTAGCGGTTCGCGGCAGCACCGAGGCGGAGAACACGACGCGGGCGGGCGGAAGAAGAAACCCGAGGCGGATACGCAGCTGAAATAAAACCGGGCAGCCCCGCGCAGTGCGTGTATTTCTAGCAGCCCCATTCCCACCGAGCACCTGTGGATTATAGCGGTTTGTGTGTAGAAAATGGTCTCTTATGAATATAGATTTCACTCTTGCATCAAATTAGATTATTTCGTATTTTCTGACAGCTGCATTTATATAATCGAATTTCCTTATGATACACAATCATTTCAAAATGCGTTCGAACCGAATCCGTGGTCATTTATGACACTAACGCTGGAATGGTGTCGATCTCACTGCAACAAAATAACACATTACCAACACATGAAAGGGTCGCTTATTGGTTGTTTTCCCCAAACAGTAACAAAGTACCTGAAACCAAAAAATCGTTGATAAGAAATAGTTGAAACGGAGGACTGCCCACACTTTAAACCGCAATAAAATCTATAACAAATACATTTTACCCCCTAGCTGCCACGCAGATGACTTAAATCTAAGTTAGCCGTTAAAAAAGCATAGTGTGGTTATTCTGGGTTATTTTTCCAGTGACGTCATCAAACACCGAGCTCCACTAAGATGAAGGCTTCACTTCACCACAGACAGTCGCCTTCATGGGATAGGTTTTCTGATCACCCATGTAGCCTAGAAACGGCCATTGTTTAGCCATGAGTCACCCCCACCCCCCCAGCTCAACAAATAACACACAGAAAATATCATTTGAAATTGCCATTATTTAAATCATTATTAAATGAGTTGTGCAGTGTAACCGTGCTCCGGGAATGATTTGCTGGTTGTGTCAAACTGCCTTTGCTTTGTGGGGATATTAAATTCCTCAAATTTACATCTGGCCAACTTCAATGTATTTTACACACCCCCTCCCTGAAGAAATACCCTCTATCAAAAAAAAAAAAAACTTTTGAATAGCAATATATTGTATTTTACCCAGTGCCCAGTGTAGCTTGTTTTAGTAGCATTGGGCCTATTGTTGTGCCCTGTACTGTGTCCTGCAGCTCAAGACCGATTTCCTGTACTTGAGGAATCCAGGAACAGCCGGGCCAATCGGCTCCCGTTTGGGTTCTGGCTGCTCCTCCTCGACAGAGTAGCTAAAGTCAAGGATGACTTGTCCTTGGCTGCACATACACTCCCAGCATTATCAATGAATTTGTACTTAGGATACACTCTTCACAGGGTTGCCACACAGAGCGCTTTACAGATTGAAAATAAACACACACAAACAAACTTAACAACTAAAGCATTCGGCACAGAGGAGAGAAAAACAAACTCTTATAGGAGATTGTTAAAGGAGAAAATAAATCTATGGGGGGGTTCACGGTTTAAGGCAGTGGTTCCAAACTCTGGTTCTGGGGACCCACTGTCCTGCTTTTGGTTCTTGATGCAACTGCACTCTCAATTAAAATGCATTTAACTGATCATTTTAGAAATCAAAATGGTTTACAAAACTGAGAATATGGGTGCCTTATGTATTTATTGTTTAAAATTATCAATAAGCTCTGATTAGGCCATTTATAGTTAAGGAATGGAGATCTTGGTTAGAACAAAATCTAGCAGGACACTGGGTCCCCAGGATCAGGGTTGGGTTTAAGGCCTAGTGGTTGCTGTCCCCAGGCAGAATCATTTTAACAAACAGGCAGCAAGAAGATCAGAGTTATTGGGTGGTTCTGCTAGCTGTGGTCTTCTGTAGAGCACACAGTAAATCACACTGTTCAACTAGGCCTACATGTAATGCAGATGACCTAGTACTAATGGTTGATCAAAACAATATAAATAAGGAACTTTAATAAGAGACTTTGGGCATCAAACTAAAGAGTCTGATTAGTGTAAATAGTACCTAATGCACTGGTCTTCTTACTTTAGAGGTAGACAGGATTCCGGAAAAGTGCAAGAGCAATACTCGTCAGGAATGAACAAAATATGACCCTGGCATCAAGATATAGGGCTTGGGGGGGCAGTGCAGTAGACACACACACAAGCATGCATGCGCTCACACCGAATACATCCCAGGAACACACTGTCAGACCTTGGCAAACAACTGCCGCAATTAACCCAGACTGTGCATAGAGTTACCTTTTGTTAGAGGCGATGTGATTGAGCGGATCTGACCTACACATAAACCACAGAGCCTGGCACTAGTAATCCAAGCTAGGTGTTGTGGGAGGAGGCGGATGAGGAGGGGGGGGTTGAAGAGGAACAAGTTGCAGATCCACCGATCACTGATGTGAAGAGGTTACAGATTACGGAAATGAATGCAACATTTTATCTTGCTTGCCCAACTTTAACAATAGGGCCATATTCCATAACTCCCTCCCTTGCGGAGACAACATGTATACATACTACCATCCACCTATACTATAACAATGACCACCATTATGCCGATTATACACAACTCTATATCTGTCAACCCTTAATGGCACTGTTGTTGTATTGGAGTGCCTTGCTGACGATAAAAGCTGGATGTCTCTGAATGTCTTGCAATGAAAGACAAAGCTGATGCATTATTAATCACCTCTCAGAAACACGTTGAATCTAGTGATATAGATCTGGGAATCCTGAAGTCTAACATGAAACCTGAAGGGAGAAATCTAAGGGGTTGTATTTCGATTCAGATTTAACCTTGGAATCTCTCAGTAAACAAAGAGTAATTTTATCACTCGAGAAACGCTGGCAAGGTCAAGCCATCTCTTACTTTTTCCGAAGCGGAGAAGTTAATTCATCATGTCTTTATTTCATCCAGACTGGATTACTGCAGTGTCCTATTTTCAGGTATCACTAGTCAGGCTTTGTCATGTGAACAATTATATATCACACATGGTTCTAATGGTTAAAAAAACTGCTGAAAAATACAAAGCAAGTTGTCTTTGCTGTTAAACAGCATTTCAGAAAGCTTTGGTTAATGGGGTTAAACCTGTAGACTGGAAAGACAGAGACAGCCTGTGTCAGGCTGGAGATAAGCAGAAACTGCCCGACTGCAAGAGTATGTACAAGATAAGAACAGCAGAAATAAGTCTCAACACTAATGAGGAAAATATGTCATTCTTTATCTAATTAAACAAGATCGTATTCACTATACCGAGTTCTCTTACTGTTCCTCTCCATTATGAAAATGAATTAGTTTCCATTGAGGAGCTATATATAATCAAAATTAGCTGGTTCCTATGCCCTACATATTATTTGCTTCATTACTTTAATTAAAGTTCAGTGTAACTTTTCTGTTAAATCACTGAGTTGCATGAATGGTGCTATATAAAGATTTATTTGTATTATACTACGCTACACTGCTCCAGCCTCCCACCGCCAAGTACTGAAGGTCAGGATGCCAACTCAAGTGCTTTTTCAATCAGTCTGGGTTTAAGTGCGACATTCCAGCAGCCAACTGGACCCGTAGAGTCAGAACCCCTCCCTGTATGCTGAGTCTTACTCCACCCTGCTTTTCATTTTCCCATTTCACCCAATGTCACTCGTCCCAGTTCTCCGGATGTTTACAGGGCAAGGTGCATCAGGTCAGGGTGACTTTTTACCCACGAGTAAAAATAACTAGATCACAATTTAATAAAAAGAACCTCAGCTGCCATTGTGTAGTTCTGGGCAGCATAAGCAGGTGGGCAAAATGAAGTCTCCATGTGCTTCTCCTTAGCTTCTTTCCACGTCACACAGTCTCCCATAAAAACTCTCTATGAAGACTCATTTGCTCTCCCACTATCTGAGCAGCGGGAATCAACATTATTATCAACATGACTGAAGCACAGAGAGAGAGAGAGAGAGAGAAATGCAAACACACCAGTTCAGCACCAGAATGGGCACCTGGCTTCCATCTAATCCACAGGGGCTTTGCTGTGCTTCCTAGATTCCTCCCTAAAGGTCCCACTGAGATGAATTTGACTTCACTACGCGGGTCTCACCCTAACCCAGCTGACCACTCGAAAGCCCAAAGGGAGCAGGGAACCACTGTCCCACCCACCCACCTACCTAGCTGCCCCATTTCCGCCCTCACCCATGCCACAAAACAGGAGATACTGCAGTGTTGGGGCCCCCTCCTTTTTTCCACTCTGTGCTTTGACTCCTATATTATCTCTGTACCGATTTGATTTGGCTAGGCTCTCCTTACACCACAGTACTGTATCTCATGACATGGCAGGCAGCTGGGAGAGGACATTGCAATCAACACGTCGTTTCCTAATCTTTAACCTTCAACTTCCAATACTGTGCATTGAAAAGAAATGCATCCGTGGCAGCCCAGACAAGTCGTCTTTAGTTTACTTCAAAATACGTTGTTAATCATCTTTTTTACCTTTACAGATTCCATATGCACAGGTATAGTCTCAATTTGACAACTTTAAATAGAAATAAAGAGTATAGCTCGCTAAGTTAGAGCACTTAATCAACAAGTGTTTCGAATATAGTAGTAGGTTTATACACGTCTCTGATCGCAGATTTTGCGACACTTTGACACCCAAGTACGTCTGACCTCTATATTGCCCACCTACCCCCTATAGACAGCGCCGACGAGATTTATTTAGGCGTGTGAAGGTTTCTGTAGGATGAAACTTGCCTTTATTAGTATTACTTCCAACAAATGCTCCACTTCCTCGCACGGACAACAGTTTACACAGCAAAAACAAACGGAAAACAAACTACTGTATTTTGACGCAAGTGACGCAATCTCTCCCTGGCAAAATAATCACGATATCTCGAAGTACGCCCCAAAAACACAACACAAACACGACACCGACCAGAAGTAAAAAAAAAAAAAACACACACACAAAGATACAGAAGTATTTCAGCTCCAAGCGGAGACGATCAACAGCTGCTGCCTGTGAGGAAATGAGTTTAATCATCAACTCGGCCTGAAACGCGTGGAAGTCGCGTCGTGTTTATGACCAGCGCCATCAGCGCCACTGACTGCGGGCTGAACGACTCCACGCACACGACACACTACAGGACCGGGACACACACTTGAGGGGAGTAGTTAGATAAATACACATCCATCCATCCATCCGTCCGTCCGTCCGTCCGTCCATCCATCCATCCATCCATCCGCACACACGCACACAGATTTGGCATTGTGGAGAAACGCTCGTTTACAGCGACGACCAGCACTTACCTCAGATCCAGAAAAAGACGGGATTTTTTTTGGGGGGGGATATAAGCAGGAAGAGCCGAACAGCCCGGTATAAAAGTCACCTATTGACTTAGGCAAATGCCGACACCCTGTCCCGACACAAGGCGCTCAACAGGTTGGCTGGGCTGCTGAAGGGGGCTGGGCGAGCTGGGCGAGCTGGGCGAGGTGGGCGAGGGAGCCGGCGGGGTTTAATGCTTTGTGTGCGAGGCCCGCTGACTCGGGAATGAGCGCGGTTTCATTGGCAGAGGAGGCGAGGGGGGAGGCGAGTGATTAGCTCACTCAGTGCAGGGCCGTCTGAAATGCAGACAAAGGCCCCTATTGAAACTTTTCGCTGGCTACGTTTCTAATGGGTCTGTGGGACGTTAGCAGGGGAGAAAAAGTCCCACAATAAGTGGTATTATTTACAGGGACCTAAATTATACATATATATGCTGCAGAATAATCGGCAATCTTTCTTTCTCAGTAAACTCAAATTTCAAACATTTGTTTAGAAAGAAATATCCCCTCTCTCTGCTCTCCTATCCTAGCAAGCTGCTTTACAAACCGAGCTCACCAATAATATGCTTAATTGCCCAAAGATTCCCACAGTTCCTGGTGTTGAGCCATATGATCTGTAAAATATGTGCCTCTCCAGGACTAGAGATTAACATTGGATCACCAACTATTGGACCTGCTCATACTTTCTGATGGAGAGCTCTATAATAATCATCAATCAATTGATTTAAATAATAGTAATAATCAATTCATGATTTAAAATCCTTGTTCCACAATCATACCTCTAAATGTGAAGGGAATGAAGGTTAAAACATATATTAATGACATAATGATATCACACACATGTTGAGCAAGATGGAATGAAAGGCCTCCCTTAAATTGCTAAATAGCAATCACAAAAAAGAAAAGCATAAAAACGTGCACAAGTTGGGCATGACACTTCGTTCGTCTTTATTGGACATTCATTTCTCATTATAAACAAAATTAATTGCTGAGTTCATAAATTTGAAACCATTAGAAAGGGAGAATCCTGGTCAATATCCAGTGTGGCTGGGAGAGGGTGGGGCCTGAGAGAAAGACCCCTCCCTGACAGAACAGCTTCCAATGGAAAGAGCTGATTCTATTTGCGCCCCACCCTCCATACCAAACCCCACCACCGTTCCCATCTTTGTCCCTGTGGCGACAGCGAATCAGAATCAGTCCGGTTGGATTTAGCTCATTTGCCAGCTTTTCTGTGATGGGCAGAAAGAGAGAAAGAGTGATGAAAAAAAAATACATAATTACCCTCCATTCCAAAATGATACTTGCCACAATTAAACACATAGCTTACTTCCCTCCACCACTCCATCGCCTTGTACAAATAGAGAAATTGTTGAATTTCTTTCCATCGTACTTCCTGTATGATCATCGGTGTGTGGATGAGACCCTGCATGAAGCAGTAAACCAAGCCACCTGACAATGGTGTTTGTGTCTGCTCCATTATGTGTTTGGTATTGTGTTCCAATTGTACTACGTCAATACTTCTTCTTGTTGTATACGGTATATTTAAATGCATTTTTTCAGGTCTATTAACTATTTCCTAATCATATTCAACATCTTTCTAAACTCTCTTGATGTTGCTGTCTGTCTCTCTTCCTCACTTACTCACACTCACACATATTTACAAGCAATATAAAAAATATAAAAAAATTGAGGTATCATTTTAGGAAAAAATATTCAAGAACACAGGAACTCAGGAACTAGGAAATCAATACTTACTTCCCACCCCATTTGCACGAGTCCCCTGTTGAAAAGAGAAGACAGGGATTAGACTTAATTAATTGTTTGTTTATTTGTTTAAAACACAATTTCAGATTGGATCACAGATCACATGTTTTTCCTATTATTCACCCAATTTAGGGTCAGCAGTTGGTCCACTATGCCACATGCTAAGCGCAGTCTCAGGCACAGCTCAACACCCAAACCTGCGATGCCAAAACACCGGTCCTCTGCCAGTGGGGTGGGTGTGAACCAGGGGCATGGGTTTTGTTTCAATATTGCAGGGGACACTGCCAATATTGGGTGGGGTGTCCCCTGTGCCAATGGAGCCAGGCATACATTATTGAGGGGGACCATTTCACATTCTCTCAACATTGTGGGGGATGCATCCTCCTCGTCCTCCCATAAACCTACACCTATGGTGTGAATGCTCAACCAAGTTCAGAGATGGACAACAAGCTTATACACCATGACCCTTTTAAGTCATGCCCCCCAGCAACAATCAGCCAATCACACAACCTTGGGGAACTCCTGAGCGCTACAAAACTGGAGATAGCACCAGGATTGGACCAGCTGGCTACAGATCACATATTGTACTTCTAACAGACTGGCCATCCCTGGTCCTGGAGAGCTACAGGTTCTGTTTGCATTCTTGTATCAGCCAAAGCTCCTTATTGATTCAATGGCTGTTTTTCCATTCTGGTAGGGAGAAGATTAGTGGTCATGACTGAGCTAAGGTGGCTATGGCCATTGACAGTTTTAAACGTTTTTTGGTTTATGTTTGAATATATAAATGAAACAAAACCAAATCAGGCATTGTTCAATTAATACAGCCATAACCAACCAGACAACCACAGGAGTCATGACACTGGTTCTGCTGCAGAGACTTTTTACCCACACGTGAAGGGTGTAAGGGTTAGACAACATTAAAACTTTGACCCTCCCACAAACAGCAAATTATGAAGTTGTACCCTATGGCGTATTGATTTATAAATAGTAAAAAGTAATGTCTTACAGTACATTAAATCACAATAGGATACAGATTTGTACTTTGCGATTCATGGGTAGGTCAACATTTTGATTTGTGGAATAGACCATGTGTCCAAGGTAGTCAGTGACTTGTTATTTAGACAACACAGCTTATGGCCCTCTAGGATCAGAACTGGTCACCACTGACATATTAGACTGAACCTCAGTGGGCATGAATACTTACAAAAAAGAACCACTACTCCACAAACAAAAAATATAACAAAGAAGACCAATCCACCGATGCGCAGCCTATCCCAGTCTAGGGAGAGAAGAATAGAAAATAAACACACAGTTGGGAACCTCTCTGGGCAAAACACAGGACCCCATGTGGTAGAGAGTAGTTAATAAATCAATAGATCAATGAAGACATGAACTAATGTTTCAGTTAATAAATACTACTGTTACAACAACTACTACTACTACTACTACTGCTAATAATAATAATAATAATAATAATAATAAGTGTATGTTTTCAATTTGATTAATGTCTTCTATTTTGTTACCTTGGGACAGATTAGGCATGGATTTCTTTCAAGGTTAAAGAATACCCCGTTTTGTGGGACAGGGGGGACAGTGCATCCTATGGCCACCC
The DNA here is from genome assembly GCF_036373705.1 of Amia ocellicauda. NCBI lineage: Eukaryota > Metazoa > Chordata > Actinopteri > Amiiformes > Amiidae > Amia > Amia ocellicauda. The sequence continues at coordinate 28,882,949 of NC_089861.1, read as the reverse complement.
TACCTCTATCATGCTAGGTGCAGTAGAAGAGTTGTCTTACCATACGTAAAAGCATCTGAATAGGGGGAGAATGGGGAGGGAGAAAAAGAAAAGAGAACATTTAGCAGCTGGACAGCACACAAAATAATCTTCTCATTGGGCTTTGACACAGTGGTCTCTAATGCTGGTCCTGGAGATCTTCTTATCTATGAGGATTGGCAGCTCCAATACTGCAGGTTTTCCATCTACCTTCCAATTAGCAACTGATTAAGACCTGGAAATGATCAGTAATGTGATCCGTTCTCCAGATAATCAGTGCCATAAATTAATCAATATCTGGGGTAGAACAAGAGCACTGAGCCACAGTCCTACAATGTTATTTGATAAAGCAATCACTGTCAAATGCATCATGATGTTATTTCAGCAACTTTAAAGATACAAATGAAGGGATTTGGTTCCTTAAATCAGACTTTGTGAACCACCAACTTATTATGTTGAAAAGCATGATGTCAGGGTGCAAATCTTAGTGAATTGTCTTTTTTTATACAAAAAATACTATTATGTATATATTTATTTACAGCTATTTAAAGTAATTCTTATATATAACTGTATCAGAATTAACCCCTGAAACGTGGAGACAGAAAGTCACACTTACTTGCTGTCACTTCTGTGCAGTATGTTGATAAGACTGAATGAGAGAAAAGTAAAAAAATCACAAATTACAAAAAAAGTGCCTGTTACACTTATAAAGGCACAGCCAGGAAAACAAACCAACGATAAAAAAATGTAATATATTATGTATATATTTGCCCAATCCATATACTCAGTTCTGTTCACATATACAGTGAGGGAAAAAAGTATTTGATCCTCTGCTGTTTTTGTATGTTTGCCCACTGACAAAGAAATGATCAGTCTATAATTTTAATGGTAGGTGTATTTTAACAGTGAGAGACAGAATAACAAAAAACAAATCCAGAAAAACGCATTTCAAAAAAGTTATAAATTGATTTGCATGTTAATGAGGGAAATAAGTATTTGATCCCCTATCAATCAGCAAGATTTCTGGCTCCCAGGTGTCTTTTATACAGGTAACAAGCTGAGATTAGGAGCACTCTCTTAAAGGGAGTGCTCCTAATCTCAGCTCGTTACCTGTATAAAAGACACCTGTCCACAGAAGCAATTAATCAATCAGATTCCAAACTCTCCACCATGGCCAAGACCAAAGAGCTGTCCAAGGATGTCAGGGACAAGATTGTAGACCTACACAAGGCTGGAATGGGCTACAAGACCATCGCCAAGCAGCTTGGTGAGAAGGTGACAACAGTTGGTGCGATTATTCGCAAATGGAAGAAACACAAAATAACTGTCAGTCTCCCTCGGTCTGGGGCTCCATGCAAGATCTCACCTTGTGGAGTTTCAATAATCATGAGAACGGTGAGGAATCAGCCCAGAACTACACGGGAGGATCTTGTTAATGATCTCAAGGCAGCTGGGACCATAGTCACCAAGAAAACAATTGGTAACACACTATTCAGTGAAGGACTGAAATCCTGCAGCGCCCGCAAGGTCACCCTGCTCAAGAAAGAACATGAACAGGCCCGTCTGAAGTTTGCCAATGAACATCTGAATGATTCAGAGGAGAACTGGGTGAAAGTGTTATGGTCAGATGAAACCAAAATTGAGCTCTTTGGCATCAACTCAACTCGCCGTGTTTGGAGGAGGAGGAATGCTGCCTATGACCCCAAGAACACCATCCCCACCGTCAAACATGGAGGTGGAAACATTATGCTTTGGGGGTGTTTTTCTGCTAAGGGGACAGGACAACTGCACCGCATCAAAGGGACGATGGACGGGGCCATGTACCATCAAATCTTGGGTGAGAACCTCCTTCCCTCAGCCAGGGCATTGAAAATGGGTCGTGGATGGGTATTCCAGAATGACAATGACCCACAACACACAGCCAAGGCAACAAAGGAGGGCTCAAGAAGAAACACATTAAGGTCCTGGAGTGGCCTAGCCAGTCTCCAGACCTTAATCCCATAGAAAATCTGTGGAGGGAGCTGAAGGTTCGAGTTGCCAAACGTCAGCCTCGAAACCTTAATGACTTGAAGAGGATCTGCAAAGAGGAGTGGGACAAAATCCCTCCCGAGATGTGTGCAAACCTGGTGGCCAACTACAAAAAACGTCTGACCTCTGTGATTGCCAACAAGGGTTTTGCCACCAAGTACTAAATCGAAGGGGTCAAATACTTATTTCCCTCATTAACATGCAAATCAATTTATAACTTTTTTGAAATGTATTTTTCTGGATTTTTGTTGTTGTTATTCTGTCTCTCAGTGTTAAAATACACCTACCATTAAAATTATAGACTGATAATTTCTTTGTCAGTGGGCAAACGTACAAAATCAGCAGAGGATCAAATACTTTTTCCCTCACTGTATGTCTGTTTGTGTGTGTGTGCAAGTTAGTTTGATAACACAATATTGTATTTTATGGGTAAATCAGTTGTTATTAGGATTGCTGAGTCACTGCACAATGCTGTTACTGCACTCTAGTATGGAGGGTAATGTGCCTAACTTGTTAGTTGTGCCTAACTAACCAACTAACTAACTAATAAAAAAACAATAGATAGATATATAAATAGATAGATTTTTCACATTTAATTTTGGCCCAGACTTTTCACCCTAGCCTCAGTGACGTTCTTCAAGGGGCGGGACAGCAAGTATGTTGATGATTCACTAACTTTGCCTGCATGTGCATGGGTCTAGGTTAAGCAAGTAATAATAGCATTGTGCTTTTTCTAGTAATGTCTTAACTTAAGACCGGAACACCTTTAACACTTGCTCCCAGGATTTTTCTTCCCTAAACAGTACATGGTTGCTGCACACATCTAGATACATCTTTACAGTTCATATCTCTGTTGCTGTATTTTGTTAAAAAAATAACTCAGGCATGTACAGCTTACTGATATAATGTAACCAGATAACTGCTTTATTATTTAATTCACTGAAAGCTAATTCTAATTCTAATCTCTGACAGCTATTGATGTGTACTGAAACTCAGCTGTACTTTTCTACCCATACTGTATTGAAATCATGAAATAGATTACTTGTATTAGCCAAGCCAATCCATATAGATTTCACCATACATTTCACAAATGTGTTTGTTAAAAAGCAATATGTACAATTTGATCGTCTATGTGGTCTATAGAAAATCTATGTCTATGTCTATGTCTATGTCCTTGGCTTTATGTGCATTCAAGTGTTTTGGCGCCCCCTGCTTTGGGGACAGTCAGTAGATCATTGCAGAATGTCATTGATGCTAGGAAAGACTATGCCAAAATCAAACACGAAAAATATAACTATCATTTTATATTTTATTTTTAATTGGACACAAATTATCCTCCATACGCTATGACTATACTGCAACGTCAATGATATTTCAGCATTACCTGTCAACAGAAGTAGAATGCTGAGCTGAGACATGGTGTGTAAAAGCTGACTGCAGAAAACAGAAGCAGGTTAGGAAGGGCAGGTGGAAACAAAATACATTTTCTGTCGTCATCTACAGATTATAACACTGCAAAGTAGCAACCACAAAGCAAGATAAGTCGAATGGACTACTGTTATTATTTAATACATTGTATTCCAAATACACTATTTCCTTTGTTAATGTGAACTAGGCTTACCTTTCATTTGTTTAATTCCAATTTGCTCTAACAGTTCTGAAAGATGTTAAGATGTGAGTGTTTTTCCTGTAAATATCATCTTTGGTCCCTGACAGAATGTGCTTCTTGAAGCAGGCTTTGAAGTGAAAGCTGCTATTTTGATAACAACCCTCCCCACCAGCAACTCCAGTTTGTGTGTGTTTATGGCTATACATGACATACAGGTATGTCCAAATGTCAGCCTTTAAAGATTCTCCCTCCAACTTTGAAGTTTAGCTTGAGAAGGATGGATAATGATGGTTTTGGAATTTGTCCACATGTTACACGTCAAGGGAAACCATCTTATACTTTTGTTAAGTTGATAAGTTAATAAGATTCAAACAAATACATTGGCTTTACTTTTACCACATTTACCACATTACTGAATTTGATAATGTCCTTTAGTTGTAATCGGTTTAACGGACTAGAATCTCTCCCATTTTTTAAAAAACAAAGTGCCCCAGGTCCTGATGGAGCTGCACAGTGGAAATCCTTCTCCGCTTTTACATGGTTAGCTGATACTGTTATAGAGTGGCTCTCAACCCTGGCACACACCCTGATTGAACCACACTCAACTTCATTTAACTAATAATTTGTTTAATATGACTTTTTTCTCAATTGATTAGTTTACAAATAGCTGGGAAATCCAAGTGTCTTTTATAGTTTTATAACTCCATTTGTCCATTTATTTTTTTATTTTTTTACTTCAAGTTAAGGGTTCAGATAAATATCTGAGAAGATTCCTGATTTGTTTCAAATCACCTCCAAGGATTGACCACTAAAATAAGTAAATACATTACATTTTACTAAAATAAAGCTGATCCCTTGTTTCAAAGCAGGATTCCTAGACGCAGGACAAAACCCCTCAGCAACAGCCAATGTCCTGGGTGATCTTTTATTCATCTAACCATTTCAGATGCTTATAGGTTTCTAGCCCCTGCAGTCTCTCGGCACAGAAATTGTAGACTGTAGAGGTACATATCAGGACAGAGTGTCCAACATATGACAGATGATTTGAAAGAGGAAACGGAGCAAGAAGCATATTCAGTTTCCACATAAACTTTGCAAATTGTGCCCCATTAATTGACTTCCACACAACAGTTCACAAAGAGGAGGACACAGTTAATGTGTGTCACACTGAGGACTGTATTCCCCATATGCTGCCGCTTCTAATAAATAAATAATGAGGTATGTACTGTATGAGCAGTAACTGAAATGGTTCAGTGAATAACAAATCACCCAGTATAAAAGATATGTGTGTAAGGAACTCACCTGGGCAGAGACCAGCTCACAGGAAGACACTCAGATGCAGGTGCAAAAAGAACCTGAGCAGGAACTCAAGACAGCATAAAGGTTTTACTTTGTCCCTTCTAGAAAGCCAGTCACCTCCCCTTTGTTGACAGGCACAACACAGCAGCTCCGGCAACTCTCTGGTTAGTCAAAGGCCAGACTTTCTCCTGCTCTCACACACACATAAATGTGCTGAACATTGTTTGTGACCAAAATAATCTCTGTTGAAAAGCCAAACAGACTCCTTGAGGTGAAAGTAAGCTAGAATTCCTGCCTGACCAATTCAGAAAATCACTTCATTTATTAGGGGACTTGGGGTAAACCAAAAAATAGGAGTGTGTGCGGCCCTCCAGGACCCGGGTGGCCTAGCTCTGTCCTTCAGGAAGAGCGGGTACTAGACTGCAGCTGAGTAAATGTACGGTTGAGTCAAGTTGTTAACTTAGAACTCAGTCTGGAGCCAAAGATACCAGCATAGCAACCTTCCGAGACTGGACTGTGGGCAATCCTTCTTTTTCTAATCATTCATCCATCCAAGAAGAGGGGCAGAAAATAATGGGTCCAGTTTGTGGCTGCAATACAAGTCAGCAGACTTGGTGTATGGGAGCCACTGTGTCTATATGCTGTATACCATACACCCTTTGCCTTGAAGAAAAGTCATTGGTAAATTAAAATGACCCGATGACTGGGTTTTAAACAGGTAATTCCAACCATTCAGACAAAGACAATCTGAAGTCATTGTTTAGAAATCAACCCACCATTTTATTATAACATGTACTCTAATAACACAGGAACAGGTGCATAGCTATAACTTCTCCACGGACTAATCTATAAACCAAGTTGATTTGTGCCCATTATTACATACATAGTCCACGAAGCAAGAGACAGGCTGGCCAAATAACTAAAAAAACAAAACAAATGCCTGTTTATTGAAACAAGTCGTTCCTGTAATCTATAAATTATGAAACAGTGGCATGCTGCATTATCGCTGCACAACAGGGCCTAGCACATGTGTGGATGTGTTTCATTATGACCTAACCTCCAGTTTCAGCTAGAAATGGCATGCAGGAGACCTTGAGCTGTGGACTAAAGTGCTCTTGCCATTGTTAAATAAACCCAGGAGGCGTACACATTGTTTTCAAAGTTTCCCATTCTTTTCTCAAGGTCATCTTTTCTAGGCTCTTCGTCGATCAATGCTCCTGCTCTGTTTGTGCTTTCTCTCTCACTCTGTAATGAGGTAGAGGGATCTGGCTAATGCTTCAAAGGAACTTGAGATGGGGGAGAGGTTATACTCTATGTTTATATATACACACTGTAGTATTTCTTAGCAGATGCCCGTATAAAGGGAGACTTACAATTGTTACAATTACCCATTTATACAGCTGAGTTTTTACTGGAGCAATCTAGGTACAGTACCTTGCTCAAGGGTACAACAGCAGTGTCCCCCACCTGGGATTGAACCCACGACTCTCCACTTCGCTACTCCACACAAACACACACAAATCCTCTACCCATGTAGTCCCTCCCCAGGTTATGATACGATGTATAGTGGGTCAGTTAATGCACTCTCCCACAGCAATTTCAACAAGTGGGTCAGATCCCCTGTCACTGAGGGTAGTCCACAGTGCCTTTCATCTCGCTCTACCTGGGTCTGTGCTGGCTGACCCACCTTCCTGAGGTGGGTTGCTCTTCACCTGAGTCGACCCACTTTCTGCCTGTGTGCTTTGCTCTAACACTGACAAGAATCATTTCCCGGGTTCGTGTGCTAGATTGAAAGGGGCTCTATATGCATTAGATTTGTCACTGAATTGAGCTCCTTTACTTTAAGCTGCAGTTGTTTTCCACTTCTGCGCAGATTTCCAGTTCCTGACAAAACATTACAGATAACCTCACATTCTTATGCTCTTCCGAGATCCTGAAAACCAATGCAAAGGGCTGATTGGCCAAGGGTTCAATTTAAAACCCAGAAGAACGTCTGTCTGGGACAAAATTGTGCTGATTTTCACCTTTGGTGTGCTTCAATAATTAATACAATGATACTCTATTTCTTATTGATCCATGGCTGCCCCCCTCCTCTCTTTCACACAGACACACCCACCCACCCACACACACACACACACACACACACACACACAAACACACACACACACCGTTTAATGATAGTGCTGAGATGGGAGGATACAAACAATAGGTTGACAAACCTTGTCATTCACATATGGAGTGCTGCATTTTATCCTTTTTCACCCAGATCAATGAAAGCAGTTTTTTTACTTTCTTTTAAAACAGCCTCTTTGTTTGTATAATTACACCCCCTCCACACACACCCACCCTCAAGCTTGTAAAAGGCCAACAATTTGATAACCTGTCATTGTCCTGGCAATGCAATAAATGCATGCTATCTTTTCTTAATCTGCCAACCATAACTGTTAGTTGTTGCTCGTGTGTGGCCCCTCATCACAGGTGAGTCATGGCCCCACTGTCCAGCTTATTTCTGCTCCAGCTCAGCTCTCAGTTACTTCACTAGAGTCACAATTTGTCCGACTGGAGATTTTGGCATTATTTTAAACAGTTGAAGAAACAAAACATGACTTGAGATAAGAACATAAGAACTTAAGAAAGTTTACAAATGAGAGGAGGATATATGACCCATCGTGCTCATTTGGTGTCCATTAATAACTAAGTGATCTATTTTTTAATGTTCCCAAATTGTCGACTGCAACCACATCACTGGGGAGTTTGTTCCAGATTGTAACAACTCGCTGTGTGAAGAAGTGTCTCCTGTTTTCCTCAGCGTCTGCTCAGCTTTACAATTTACAAAGTCAAACTAAGCATATCCTCAGTCAAGCTACAGCAGGGGCAGGGACGTGGGTGGCGCAAGCCACTGCCCCATTTCAATCCCCTGCCTGTGAAGTGCCCTACGTGTCCTGATCGCCCCTCTCCCGGTTCATACTGTGAACCACAACCCGTAAACTTGGACCGCACTTCACCACCCGCCACCCCCCCGGACCGCACTTCACCAGCAACCCCACCCCCTGGACCGAAGTGCCCCTTCATTTATTTCAGCCACTGCCCCCCCACAAGGCTGTGCACGTGCCTGGGCAGGGGTGTCACGCTCCAATCCTGGAGGGCTGCAGTGTCTGCTGGGTTTTGTTCCAACCCAGCTCTTGGCTCCTTAATTGCTCTTAATAAATAATTAACTGGATGAATTGAACACTTCTCTCCAGACTCTGACATGTTCAGTGAGTCATCAACAAATAGTAAGGTATCGGCTATAAAAAAAAATTAAAAATGACAGTTTTAGACAAGCGTACCCGAGTCAATCTTGGCATTAATGAAGTAACTGGGATCTCCTGTTGGAACAAAAACCAGCAGACACTGAGGCCCCCCTGGACTGGAGTCTGACAATAGTAATGGAGAGTTCAGCCGGAAGAGACACCAGCAGGACAGTGGGCCTCCAGTACTGCGGTTGGGAGCCACTGGGCTCAATGTTCTCCTGACACTAACAATGCTGATCTCTGCTGCTGCAACAACAGCTAAATGCCTTCCAGGGGTGACAGGCAGGCAGGTTAAGAGCAGGGATGTTAATGCAGCACAAGGATGGTGCAGTGTGAATGGCGAAATATCACCACAACACTGTGCTCCATCCAGCTAACACACAACCAAACACACACACACATTCAGCATCTGCCCTGTCTCATCCCACCCTCTTCTACCACTTCATGGTAACACTTTACAATAATGGGAATGAAATCTTATTGAATTGATGTATACATACCACAGGAAAAAAATCTGAACACCTGTGATTATCAGATGTACTGTATAAGACTAACCCCAAACCTAGTCTGTCACACTATCCCTTACCTTGTTATACCTGTGATTAGCAGCAGAACTCAGATTAAGTGCATAAGACATTGCTGTGGTGTTCCAGTGGTATCAAGACATCAATGAGAGTCTGTGCTCACTATTGTAAAGTGTGACCCAGACAAACACCCAGGAGGTTCGTTCTCTATTCATCAACGCATGTTTCACCTTCAACTCACAAATCGGACTATAGATCAAGCAGTCCTTCACCTGTTCTTTACAAGGTGTATGTGAGTGCAGACCAGGGTTGTGTTTGTGTAAATAGAGTGCTCCGCCACTGTTTTGGGATCCGGTGCTTTGCAAAGCGCTGTAGTTATGAGGACGTGGCCAGATTTGTTTGTGTCGCAACAAACGAGGACAGCCGAACAGGTTCTGTAAGAGCACGACAAAAATGGGGAGAGAGAGGGAGGGGGGAAAGAGACACTTTGCATGGGTAGAAATCGTTTACTGGAAAAATACCATGGAACAAATGACAGCCGGGCACTTTGATTTGATATAGCCATGATGGGCAGAAAGAGAGTTGGATAAATACCTCGCCAGACTGACAAATGCCAGATATAGAGACAACCTGGTGGGTAGTTAGAGAAATGGACATACTGGTAATTACAAAGACAGATAATAATAATAACAATACTACTACTACTACTCATAATAATAATAATAATAATAATAATAATAATAATAATAATAATAATAATAATAATAATAATAATAATAATAATAATAATAATCAGATAGATAAGTGGCTAAAGCTGAAAATACACCATATGTCTGGCTTAGTTTGTAAATGCATTTATTTATTTATTTTTCTGTGAAACATCAAACATGCAAAATGTTACAACAAGGTCGATTATCCTAGCCGTGTAGCAATCACACACACAAACACACGGACACATTCGCACACACAGAGACAGTGGTATAAATGAGTAGGGCCTTTGACCATTGACTCTAAAGAGTGGAAGTAAAAGGTTTGCAAACAAGTTATCGGTCCAACCAAACTTTCTCCAGCCGCAATCAGTGTTCAGCATACCTCCAAAAGATATATCTGGTAAACATATATATACCATTTATTAAATTGATCGAATCACCAAATAGCTCCAATGAAGGGTGTGAACAATTACAACTTAATGAAACTATCTATCTATATGCTGTGTCTCAGATCGACTTCTTTACACCAGACAGTCGTGAAGGAGCATCACTAAAGCTCAAGAGCCACCCCCAACATGCCCACATAGGGAGCTCAGATTATAATGGACACAAGCAAGGTAGCCGATATGGATGAACACACTGGCTGACGACTTGTTTTCTGTTTAGGGCTCGGCAGACATGTACAAAACAAAGAACCAAGCAAAAATATTAAAAAAAAATCCCTTAAACGAAATAATTAACAGTTCCTATATACTGGTATATAGTTATAAGTAAAATAAATAAAGTATTAATGCTTACTTATACATTCTAAATCATAATTTTCTCTCTCTCTCTCTCTCTCTCTCTCTCTCTCTCTCTCTCTCTCTCTGAAGCGAATGAGCGAGGTTATGTATTGGTGAACTATCGACATCTAGTGGAGCAAGACTCGAATTGCGGTCTGTGCGCATAGAGACGCTGCGACGGGTTAAAAACGGCTGTTGCGCTTATTGTCGGGTCTTTATAACGACTGACTGATGGCCGACGGACCGACTAAGCACAACAAAGTGTAGGTAAGCGACTTGAGATCAAGTTAAGAAGTTTAACGTAGATATAGTATGCGTTTCACAATTTACAATATAATGTAATAATTTAATATACAAGTATATAAAGGCATAAATACATAAAACAGTTATAATGTAATTGTTACACTGTTCAAAAGTTTTTGGAGGGGGATTCTGCAGTGTTTCATGTTTGTATTTATTTGTGGAAGGATTGTATAGAATATAAACATATATAAATATAAATACAATACATAAATATCTAGCGAAAATGCATACAACGAGGAGTATGTGTAATAAGTGTAATAAATAAATACATTTCCTCTCTTTATTCTGCAATGCATTATTATTATTATTATTATTATTATTATTATTATTATTATTATTATTATTATTATTTTTAATGTAAGACAGACATACACAATTTCATACATTTATATAGCATAAACAGATTCCACTCTTTCAACTATTTATTGTATCAAAGTGCGTTTATGTGAGAACAGTAACTCGTCCTTGATGCACTGGGGTGAAGAGGGACGCTATAGTTTCCAGTGCATTACCAGAACAACAAGCAACAGCAGCAGGTGCAGGTAGATTTCAGAGCTGTCAATCTTTTCTCAGTCATTACAAGTAGCAGCTGGCATTCAAGTGTGAAAATTGGCAAGAGACCAATATGCTGTAACCCAGAGAGTTTGTTTTAAGCGTTTTTTTGCAACTGAGAGAATAGAAAAAAGGAGCTAAACTGCTGGACATGAAGACTGATATCTTCTATGATGTCCTATGTCCCTGCTAGCTGTGGACAAAAGAAAAGAAAATAATTCATTCAATGTCATTCTTAAGATGTTGAAAACAAGACAACTGTGTATGTAAGATACATTTGAACTCATATTGAGGATTCAGGAAAGGGAATATATTGTCTAGTTATAAACAGTTCTTGTGACAGTAAATTATTTCATCTGAATTTTAAACTTAATTGTGTTGTTTAAGTTTGTGCCCACACAATATACACATCTGAGGCAGTTTTGATATAATGTTTTTAATCCTGCAAAGCTGCTAATCACAAACTGCATCTAAGTTGCTATACCTGCTGAGTCTATACATATATTTTCGCTTATTTTGTTTTTGTTTTTCAGACTTACTTCCTTGTTGATTTTTATCATTGGTTTGTCAAAGCAATGTACACTGTATACATTTATCAGTTAATTATGTGTGAGTGAGTGGTCTTGCATGGAAGTGTCATTGTATGTGTATTTCTACTTCAACAAAAATTGAAACTCACTTACAATTCTGTGTTATTCTTCAATACAGGTATTTATGTCTTCATCAATACTTCTTCCTTCTATGAGAACAAAATCACAATTGCAACATCAATTGGCACTGAGCACTGAGTAAGAATCTACACCAGGAAATGTGACTATTTTTAGTTTTCTTTCACCACTGACTCTCTCCCAGCACTCTCTCGGCATCCCTTATCCAGTGTGTTTTTGCCACATATTTATGGTTTCTGTTGCTCAATTGGCTTTCAGTATGAAATTCAACACTTTAGTGTACTCTTGTAAAAAATATAATAATATGCACAGTCGGGGTCACACAACAAAACTCTACATCGGTGGTTCAGTGCCACCTGGTTTTCATGCTCACTTAATTGAACTAACAATGATCATCTTATATCAACCATATCAGCTGTTTTCAGATTTTAAACAGTTGTAGATCATTCAGGTGAGTAGGTGACAGTAGGGCTGGTTTGAAAACAGGCAGACACAGGGAACCTCTGCTCTCCATCCCACACCAGGGCAGCTGGTACTTCTGGGTTTGTTATTGTTTTATTGCTCATTGACTCCTCAATAGCCTGATTCCCTTGCCATCCATGCTTTTCGTCACCTCAATAAACAATGTACTTGCTTAGAAAGTGGGCCAACAGAACTCTTTTGCCATTTTTATCCCGATTGTGTTACCTCTAACACAATGGAAGTGGAAAGAACAATTTTGCTAGTCGGAAGGAGCCGTGAGAGTCCCTCCTCTGCGGGTTGTGATGTTATGATCTATAAAAGCGAGGACTCACTCAGGCACTTCTGGAACTTCTCGGAGCGCTTCAGGGCGTAGAAGGTCACGACCAGGATGAGGAGGATCCCGAAGAAGCCACCCATGACACAGCCAATCAGAGTGGCAAAGTAGCTGCTATTTTCTGAGGGATGATGAAGATTAGGATTAGGATTACTACTCTTGTTTTTCTTGTTTGGGTGCCTGAAATTGCCATTTTTTATATATGGTCCCATATGGAACAAACATGCTTTAAATCTGTGGTGGAAATGTGTGATCCCTGTGTCTTACATCTGCCAAAATTCTGCCTTTCCATATTTTTAAAATAAATGGGATATATTTTAAATATATCTTAGTCTGTAATCTTTGCATGCATTTTATAGGCTGATGCTATACAGTGTGGTTCATTTCTACAATTTTCAACATATAAAAAAAGATATGGATTACAAAATAATACATTTTAAATATTCAAACAAGGGTACTAGCATTCCTGACATATGAGGAATATAAGGATCACACCATCAATACAGAAAACAGATCAACGAGGTACACACCTTCAATACAGAATACAGATCAACGAGGTACAAATCAATGATTTAATCGACTTCGAGGTTTGTAGGCCTTAAGCTCTGTTCCACCACCACTCAACCCACCAGCTCCACCTCACACAATGCCATGGGCCCGAGGGGGACTCAGAGGATGATCTGCAGCCTCCCTTTTACTGTCAGAGATCTTACCTTTCAAAATTAAGTATCCGGCAACAGGTTCGATGCCCGGGGCTTGGCAGATGACGTAGGTGCTGTTATCCACAAGCACAGTGGTGCCCATCCTCCACACGGCCCTCAGCTCATTGACCTTGTCCTCACAGCGGCCCATGATAACTTGGGAGGGAATGTAGACCTCCTGTCCAGGGCATCTCATGGTACCATTCACAGTCTTCCCGTAGAAGTTCAACACCACCGTCTGGGCGCCGCCCGGGACTGCGCTGACGCCACAAACAAAGTTCACCGCACGGCCGACATATTCCGATACGTTCTGCGGTGGAGTGGTGAATCTTGCAGCTGGGGGGCAGCGGGAGAATACATCTGATTGAGTGTCAGATCCTCATAAGCTAAGATGATTATTTTAAGATGATTAAGTAATTAAGGCTATGTAAACAATTTCAATGCAGCTTCACTCCTGAAACTTTGAATAATTTAAAATGTTGAGAGGGTTTCACATTCAACCACATTTGGCTCATCAGGTTTCCAGAAGTTAACTGATATGTAAATCTCATCCAGCCATTTTTTTAAGGAATCCAAAGAGTCCACTTCAACTGCAACTCTTGTGTGAGTAGATCAGCTGTAAGTATGATACAGGAACACTTATAGAACACTTATATTTATTGCTCTTAAGTTAATAATTTACAAAATTTGGAAATTCAGGCCTTTTTTCTTGTCATGATGTTGTAATTTACGCAATTATAGATGCTGGAACAGAAGCTAGAAAATAAGTTGTCTGAACACACTGACTGTAGTGACCACGGTTCTCCCCGGCTGCGACCTTCACTGACTGCTTCTGACAGCCATTCATTTGACAGGGAAATGGCTTCATTTGTGTCGGGAAGAGTTTTGACTATTCATCCTAGCTTCTAATCTGTGCGATCCCTAGATTGCAGGATTAGTCAAATCCGCCAACCTCACCAGCCTTTTACAGTCTGCCGATATGTATAGATTTAGTTATCAGTTCATCAAAGATCTAATCATGGTGGTAAGTCCAAAATCCTGCAATGGAAGGGTTTCATTAAGGGATGTACAGTCTAAAACTGCGATGGACTGGCATCCTGTCCAGGTTGTCCCCTGCCTTGTGCCCCTCTGCCTGCTGGGTTAGGCAGCAGCTCACTATGACCCTGTACTGAAGGAAGTGGTTATTGTAAATGGATGGATGGACATATAGCCTGAAGGTTCACAAATGTGGTTACTCCACTACCAATCCTAGTCACCTACAGGAACCTTAAATTGCTTGTAGGTGAAGTGATCTAGTAGCCTGTTGCTTAAAGACAAGTTTGTTTGCTTGGTCTTGGTTGTGGTAGTGACTGTCTGACTGTACTGACCATGACCAAGACAAAGACACCCCCCCCGGTCTCTGAAGTCAATTTGGATCTAAGCTTCCACTAAATGACACTGATTTTTTAATCCATTTTACAGAACATCTATTCCTTTGGTCTATTTTAATCATGTAGGCAGTGACATGCATGATGCTTACATTTTTCTGCGCAATTTAAGTTACATTACATTTAATTTACAAACTAATACCAATACTTATTGGTATTGGAGTTAAACCAAGACACTAAACTGAGACTAATCTTTTTCTAAGATGAGAATATCTTAATTATAGTGAGAACAGCCCTGTATTCCATAACATTTGCAAGTTACAAACTCATTGAATACTGGTGCCTGACTTAGTATACATGTCCCTCTATGTGTGTGTTTTTTTTACCTCCCTTGACTTAGGGAAATGTAGGCATTTGTGAACTCTCTTCTGGCTAAATCACTATAGCTACTGGTCAGATCTGAAGTTGATTTATAGCCCTTGGTTTTGAATAAAGCCTTAGATAACTCCTAATAGGAACCATCTCCTGCATTTTGTTGTATTGCTTTACTGTGCATCCCGGAAAGTGCTGCAGGCAATTCCCTATGAGATATTACCATGGCAACATATCAGTCATTTTGGACCTATACCCTATATTTTCTTTACTTTTTTACACTGCTGCTCTGCCAATTTTCTTATCTGTGACTTCTTGGTGGGTAACTCATGGCGACACGGAAAACACTGTGATTCTCCACTACCAAGTCCCCCTGCAGGTCGCACAGCTCCTCCTTCGCCACCCCAGTTGCCGACCACAGCTACCTCTCCACCCCTTTGATTTTCAACCCAGAAAAAGCTTCTGAATCTGCAGGTGCCTCATTTTTTCTTATCCTCCCCAATGAACATGGTCTTGTTGTCATTTGTTTTTATGCTTGTTACCCCCTGAGGATCCTGTCATCTGGCACAGTACAGTGACTCACGGGAGTGTTTCTACATCAAGCATACAACTTCTTATTGAAGCCACCATGCCCATACACTTATCAAGGGTCTTGGCATCTGCAATGGAAGGAAACCCCAGAAACTAAGTTCTAGATTTCCTCCCGTCCTTCATTGTGCTTTGTCTTTTGCAGACACTGTGACATAGCATCCCATTCCTTCCAACAGACACTTAAACACACCAATCACTCACTCTCTCTCTCCTCTCACAAGACAGGGCTCGAATAAGAAAAATATTCAGGTGGTAGTTCAGGTGGTTGTGCAACAATGACCCAGAGTACAATTTATGAACAAGTATAGAAAGTGTGTTTGGTTGGTTTGTTTGGTCACAAATTCGGTGGCAGAGATATTTGGTGCCTCATTTTCATCAGAATGAATAGTGTACCAGCAAAGGACAAAGGACATAAAGAATACAAGACTCCAGACTCAGTTTTGAGTTTGCTGCACTGCACATGTACATTGTCTTGCTGTGAATATTAACAGGGCAGCTTTTTATACACCTCATGTACAGTTATCGTTTGTCTAATGTTTATGATTTTCATGTTTCTTACAAGCCACCGGAAATGATCTTAATTTGCTATGCCACATGTAAATATAAGTATTGGAGCCACTATTGGTGTTTGTTTTACACACACCGCACCTGTGCTCACTGTACGGGATGTGTTTTAATCACACAGGTTACGCGATTCCTCCTAACCTGGAGACCCCAGAGCCCATTATGTTTCTACAGTTCTACAATGGAGAGCTTGTTTGCAATGGCCAACTATCCAGAAGCTGGCCTGGAGAGCTGTGGACGAGAACAACTGAGGGATGTTCAAAATGTTCTTACCAGCAGAGAATGGTGTGGAATGCAGGACCAGGGCCGCAGAGAGGGCCCACCAGAATGGGAACAATCCAGGCTGCATGGCTGAGGTGCCTGGACACTTCTGTTTCTTCGTTTTCAAAAGTTCCTTTGCAAAAGTCTATCCGTTTAGACACCCCCCTCCAGAACCACCACCACCACCACCACCACCACCACCAGTGTCAAGATGGACAAACGGGTGAAGTAATGCCACAGCCTTCCACAGGTCGAGTGCCGAACCTCCCAGCCCCAGGTGAACAGCGTTGAGCGTGCGGACACGGAGCAGAGAGGGATCAAAACAATGTCTCTTCAACTCTTGAATGGAAAACAACAGATCCAGCTGCGATTTGCAAGCAGAATGAAGTCAAATTAGGAAGAACAACCAGAGCAGGGCTGGGCGGCTCCTAGAACTTTAATCAAGCAGGTCACAGAGGATACACTGGTTTTCTCTCTCCATTCCCCGCCACCTCTGTTTTCATGATTTGTTATTTCTAGGCACAGGCCATGGGTATTTTATCCTTCCAAGGCCACAGAACTGTTTGAACATGCCTGATCCATGGCTTTTAAAGCTCTGAAGCAACATCCACAAAGACTCTACTGGCTGTTCTGTGGGTGAATGAGCAATAGGGCATTGTACTGAGTGAGGGGTGCGTTTCATCAGTGTCATTAAAAACAGCATGTGATTCCCCTTGACTTCCCCCTGCCTGCTCTGAGATTTGTCCTCAGAAGCGCTTTGCATAGCAAATGACCCCCCTAAGCCACCACAACAACAAACGCACAAACAATGCACACCCTGAAAGCAACTAAATTAGGGAATGCAAAAACGAGAATGGAGACCCAGGTGTTTCTGCTCCTCTGTCAGTGACTCCAAACTATTCATATTTTCCATCTATTTGATTTCCCTAGGCCTGGCTCTCGGGAAATACACACATTAGTTACTGAGGCTGAGATTCAGGAGCTGTAGCAATAGTCCTTCTTTCCTTTCTCAACCAGAAGGGAAGAGGGGAACCCTGCTTCAAACACTTCTGTAAAGATTACATTACAAGGCAATAACATTGTTGGGGCAGATTTCTATAAAGGCAGATGTTGCTCTGATGAATATCACATGCAGATTGATTATATATTGCTTTTGAGAATCTTCAGAAAGTCTCCTGATTGCTGGCTTTTACTAGGCAATCTTGCTTCTTTTCTGTGTTGATAGTCTGCTTGGCAAGGGATTGTCAGTAACCACTGCCATTTTGTAACCAATCACAATTTACTGCAGTTGTCTATTTCTGGATCCCTTATTAAGGAAATGAACACAGAGCCAGTGGAACAATTGGAATGTTTATAGATTAATACAAATACGAATAAAAAGGGTACATGAAGTCCACAATTAAAAATAATAAAAATAAAAAACAACAAATTACATTTGAAGGAAAAAATCAAATCACAGGAATTTAAGTCTACTGAGGATTTCTTTTTGGTTAATTTTTATCATTTTTTTCCACCCCAAGAACTCTTTAAAACACTATGTAACATCAATCCAGCTTGTCTACACTTCACTTTAAAATCTAGACCAGTGGTTCTGAACCCTGTCTGCAGGTTTGTGTTCTGAATTACTTAATTGTAAACTTAATTGGAAAACTAAAATTGTCTGATTGGACCTTCTAAATGATTGTCAGCTTTTAAAACAATAGAAGATAGTCCAGGGAAGCATTTAAGGAATCTCAGCTGGAACAAAAACTGAAGACCTAGTAGCACTTCAGGGCCCGGGTCTCTAACCTTAGTCTAGGAGATCCCCGGTCTGTCAGGTTTTAGAAATATCTTCAAGAACAAGTTAATGCTGACTTAAGCAAATAGTCGATGCAAATGTGTAACTAAGAGCAAGAATGAAAAACAGAACTATCCTGGACTAGAGCTGAAGGACCAGTTATTCACCCCTACTCCTCAAGGCCAACAGGATCTTGTGGGTTTGATAGCAGCTGAACTATCATCAATTTATTTGTAGTTTTAATTGCTTAAGTGGCATGTGAGCACTTCTGCGACGCCTGCAGGCAGAGGACATGAAACACATTAAGGGCATGGGAGGGTGAGGTTGACCAGTTGCTTCTGATGTCTCTCATCATTTTACCACATCAGGTCATGTGTGGTCAGTCAGCGTCAAATGCAGTAGACAGATTAGTGCCCCACTATCCTGGTCAGCTCAACATAATAAACAGGCATCAAATCCAACCTAAGCAAATTTTAAAAGTAGAGTGTTTTCTCATGGTCATTTCTGTGCTTCTATAATCTTGAGCTTGAAAAGGAGGAGCAGAGCTTAGCAATGGCCAGCACCTCCTTGATCGGCTCCTGGGGCTTATTGGTCCCATATTGAACAGATATTTGTTTTTATTTCTTGCATTTTGCATATTTAAAATATACAGGAAATATTTAAAATACATTTTAGCCTGTAAACCATATATTTATTTTATATGTTGATGAGCAAAAGTATGAGTTAATGAGCAAAAGCAAAGTGCATATATACCAGATAGGACTTCCGCCCAGTTTGGAAATGACCTGTTCAAATTATGACCTGACTGCATCAGGATTAAAAGGACAGGACTGTTGATCGTCCACAATTTAAATTAGGGTTAGAACTAGGGGATGAAGTTTACAATCTGAAGTGATATTAGTGGTTTTCGGTTTTGTTTTCTTTCTAGAAATGCAGATGGAGCAAAAATAGTATAAAATCAAACCAAAAAGAAAGAGTCCACTACCATCCTAAAATATGTACATGGAAATAAAGATGAAAGAATAATACAGGTTTATTGACTACAGAACCAGTGTGCAAAACTTGCGATTCAAAGGAGTGGTTTAGACCGCTTGCATTTTCCTTTTTTTTTGTGTCTTTTTTTTCATTTTTCACTTTGTTGTGCTTTGTGAATTGCTATTGCCTTCAAAACAACCATTCAGTGCTGTTTCAGAAAGTGCCAAGGGGAAGGTCATTGGTTTTGCACAGTTTAGGTGTAACAGCCCTGTCATTCATTATCAGTTCCCCTTTGAGGAAGCAGAATAAAACTACCAGGACTCAGTGTGGACATATAACAGCAATCCATGCAGTGAGTAATGAGGGCAAAAAACTAAACAAGAAAATGCAGGAGGTATAGGCCACTGCTTTAAAACAATCATTTCTCATATTAAAATAATTCATTTCCTACATCCACGATTGCCCAGATGAATAATTGTTTCAGGTTTTCATTTCATAGTCATTATAACTAATAATGATAACAACAGTAATAGTAAGCAAAGGCGGCCAAAGTACAACATTTACTGTCAAAAATATGATAACCAAACACTGGATGTTATTGATAGACTAATCACCCTCCCATTACAGAAAGGACATTCCATTCTCTCTGTTGCTACAGTAATGGGAGACAATGAGATTTACTTATACAACTCATCATATTTCAAAACTCTGGGACCTTGAAGGCAAAGATTCTTGCAGCAGAGGATTTGATATTGCTTAGTGATAGATGTCATTCATCAGCAATGGATGAATCGGAAGAAGGGTTTCAATTAAATATTGAAACACAACAGGAAGAACCTGCCGTTTGGATCTTGAACCTGCAGAGCTCTGTTATGGTCAGTTTTGAGAGTGTAACAAAATCAAAGCAAAACATTTACTTAATTACTAGTCTGTAGGGGAAAGAAACTTTACAAGCATGAGACAAGATTCACTCCCTAGCCTGTGTTGCTTGTCTTCATTCACTACTATCTTCTACAGAGTTTTTAACTGGTCACATTAACTCAAGGGTTAATCATGTGCAGTTCAACTCTCAACCCTTTTAAGCAATGGAAATGTACCATTTATTCTAGCTACAGTGGGAGAATAGTAAAAAATATATAGAGATATTAAACAGATATAAATTACAGAAATAGTTTATTGGATTTTGTAACCATGAAATTCAGGGCATTGGAATATTGGTTTGGGTTTAGTGCTGCACATGAAAAACTAGCTTGAGAAATTACTGGAGAAGGTGCTGAGGGAATCTGATATTTTGTATGTGTTTTTGTTCCTAAACTGAAGACAATACAATCATTCAAGCACCTTCAAGCACCAACATTTGGCCCCCTTTCTCACACATTCGCACAAACACAAACACAGACATCTCCACACCAACATATATATCTGAACTTGACACAATTCAAGACAAGGCACAATCTCCCCAATTAGCAAACACATTTTCATAACAATACCATGTGATTTACATAATAATTATTAAAAACAAACAAAAAAACAAACAAACAAAATAAACCCCCCAAAAACCAAGCAGGGAGCAACTTTGAGCAATAATTTAAAGCAGAGGTGTATTTTGTCTGCACTTTTGCTGTCATTTACCTGCGTGTTTTGTAACAAGATTTAGTTTCTTGTAGTATTTAAAATGTTGGTGCTCTGATAGACTTAAGTGAACCAGGTGCAAATGAAATGCAACACAGAGCTGAAACTGCCCCTCCTCCCCAACAAAACAACAAATCAAAAACAGCTCAACATGGAAGGCAAAATGAAATGGGGAGTTATTTTAGTGTGAGACCAGGTCAAAATCTTGAAGCAATCAAACATCTTTTCAGTTTGGTACAACACTAATTACCCTCCCCCAAGCACTTTCGGATGTCTGCTGAATTAGTGTGGCCTTCGATAGTCTTCACACAACATTCAGTCACTCATGAATACATACTTGGAGCATAAAGATAAAATATAATAAGTGCAGACAAAACACACAACTCCACACCTGACTGAGCATTTTGCTATACAGAGCCTTACCATTTAAAAAGGGACCGGGGGCAGGACACTTATGTCACCTTTACATGACTCCCTTCCTTTACATTTTGTCTTTTCACAATTATCCAGCATTAACCCCCACTAGGTCCAAGGCACTTCAAATACAGGATGTGGAGCAGGACTCAATTATGGCAATATTAAAATTAAAAAAATAAAATAAGAAGATTGAATGGAAATGGACACAGGAGGAGGTCCCCATTCAAAATGCTTCATTTAACCTTTTCCTGCTCAATAGGTGTGTGTGTGTAGACGTGTGTACCCATATTCTCAGACCCCATCCGTTTCCTCTGATTGTCCATTAGCCGATGAGCAGCAAAGGGTTAAAGGGGAGAGGGAGAGGGGCTGAGATTTCTGTGGTTTGAGTCCCTGCCGTCAATACGGGGAGAGTTGCCCTGTGGTTGAGGGGCTAGCCCATACTGAACACGCCATGCATCTGGTCATAGTTCTGCAAAGAGATGGAAACAGTGTGACTGACAGACACATGGACGGGAGCAGTAGAATCTACCTGTTAAACGCCCAACATGAAACCTTACAGTAGTTTTATTGCATGCCTGCCCCTTCAGCTGGCGTTGAGACACAAAGCCCTAGATAGAGTTGAAACTTTGACCTACCTGCGAGTGGCAAATTATATGCTGGTACCATGGTACCCCAATGCATTGTTATTTAGAAGTGGCCTCTGAGCACGACGGGATACAAGTTGGGAACGTGTGATGCATAGGTAGGGAAAAGCTTTAATTTAATTTGAATTCTAGGTCAAGGTTATGATAAAATTGATAGTTAATAGTGAGATAGCACTACATTTTGAATTGCCTCGTCTCCTGTGGGGGTGGGGTTCTCACGGATACACCTGGAACCAATCACAAGGATTGGAGACCAGTTGGACCTAGGCTACAGAATACACCCAGCTCTGGGGGTGGAAGATTTTACAGAATGTCTCCTGGGTAGTCCTTGCACCGCGCCTGAAGGAAATGCGTCACCCCGATAAATAAAAACATAATTCTCTCACCCTCATGGCACTCGAGATCCAGGGCAGGAAGTGGGTAACCTTTGTGTAGACCCCAGGTTTTTGGGGCAGGGCACAGCCAGTGCCCCAGCTCACCACCCCGCACAGGCGCCAGCGGCTAGTCTTGGAAATGGAATCCTCACACACAAATGGTCCCCCGCTGTCGCCCTGCAACACACATAACATCAAGGAGTCCTTTTCACACAAACATAAAGGCACTGGACTGGGACAAGATACAAGAGCAGGAAGCACCAGCACACTTTGCCGTTGCAGTGCGTTATAGTCCATGCTGGGTACACTGAAGCAGTAAGGTCTCTGTACTCTGAAGTGCGTTATTCCTCTATTTATGCTTTGCCATTTGCAGATAGACCAGCTCGTAATTTACCTAGACACAGTGGAAGGATAAATAAAATACTGTTTTTCAGTTCAGTGTAGTTGGATAAAACAAAACCATTTCAGACTGCCAGGACACCATAAAGACAGGGGCAGTCATTGTTCTACTCCTGGTTTTTTATTATGTAAACCAAGGCAGATCACAGTTCTTGAGAGCTCCAACAGTTGTGACACTGCACACAAAGCTTGGAAACCACAGTTCTGTGGCTCTGGGTACCTGGCAGGCATCGATGCCCCCCTCGGGGTAGCCCGCACAGAACATGCTGCTGCTGATCTGGCCAGTGTAGTAGTCCTCCCCGTTGCAGGTGCCATCACTGATCACAGGGATGCTGGCCTCCTGGAGGACATCAGAGGGTTGGCCTGGAAGGAGAGAGGGAGGGGCAGAGAGAGAGCGATTCCAATAAGAGATTAAGGAAAATCTACGACCTGCCTATAAGGGTTCAGCTAGTGCACTTCAACCACCTACGCTTTTAATGAGGCCAGTAAGGGCTAAGAAGAGGTCAATCGAAAGCAAGAAGAGCCTGCCGCATTTGGGTACAAATTCCACAACTTGGTTTTGACCTAGATAAGCTGGACTCCTCATGAGGGGCAGATACCCCAGTGGACACATAAATTCACCCCCCATTTCATTTCAAAGGGTTGGGCCCACATCCCTCCATTTGTTGGCATGACAATAGTGGTCGTTGTACTTTTCTAGTAGCTGAGGAATATTGATCAAAAGCAGGGTATTGTGGAAGTCCAGGCCGGAATCGGCAGTCTAGAGTTTGCAGAGAGCTCTTATGAAGGTATTGCATTTCCTATCCGACTTCGGTAGGCCGCAGCAGGTTAATATCAGGATCTGAATTATCGCAGCCACCATGACTGCACCCCCTTTTGGAGTTTCTTTGATCTGTGTTACTCACCGTAGTATTTGAGGTTGCCCCAGCCAGTGACAGTGCACACCTTTCCATCAACCAGGGACTGGGTGAGAGCTGGGAGACATACTGGCTGAATGAAGTCTGGAGTGAAGGAACAAAGTGACAACCATTATAACAAAGCATAGATGGCCGATACACTGAACATAATATCTATAGCTTCTCTGAGACCTGTTTGAGTGAGTGTGGGCAACTGTAGCTCTGCAGCTCTTAAACATTTCAGTTTTGTTTTGTTCTCATTCTGCATCACAAACAGCAGAGGGAACCAGGCTGATGCCACAGCCGCTATGACAACTTCAAAAGGGAGTCTTTGTTCCAGACGCTGCCCTGAAAACTGATATCTGGATTTCTCTGAGGCTTTTTTTTATTTATTTTTAACTGCCAGGCTGGTTTCTGTCACTTCTGTCCCTCTAGACATAGGAAACCTTTTGTTGCCAAGAGTTTCTGTATTAAGGTACAGCAGAATTAAATATGTGATCAAACAGAAGAAGAAATTGCTTTTGATTGTGTTCATTAATGTCGTAAGATGATGACAATCGACACTGACATCCGATCCGAGGTAATTGACGTCACACGCTGTGGATGTTGATAGTCGCATGCAAGACGCTGAAAGATAGGTGGGTTGTTCTCGTAATTTTGGTACCGGAAACGAAAACCAAAGACAAACCGAATATGAATTATTGCCTTCTTGTCTATAGAGACAGACACTAGGTGATGACGAATTCAGTTTCTCCCACTGGGAAATTCACGGCCTGGTTCAGGGTAGATTCAACAAAATTGCGAGTGGGTAACATGCAGCACCGCGCCAACCTGAATACAAGTTGGGTTGGATATGCCAGTGGAAAAGGGTTATTAAAGTGCAATCAAAACTGACAATGCAAATGACACTAGCGGTGCACACGACACTAACAGTGCACAGCTGCTTAGTTGGCGGGGTAATTGAAGCGGTTACCTGAAAACCGCAGGGGTGCGGCGAGGGCCAGGACAGCGATGTCGTTGCTATTGTCGTCGACGTTGGGGTCGATGAACGGCTGATACCCCGAGTGGTACACCACTGTCTGGACAGAGCGGAACTGCCCGGGAGAGCTCTGGTAGATGGAGCCCATGTACACCTGCCACCTGTTGAGGAAGTGGTTTCTCCTGGAAGAGGAGGAAGAAGAAAGAAGTGAGCATTAGCCTATAGGGCTGCTGGGGTCTTACTGTCCCTGTTCTGCTCAGGTCTCAGTGAAGGATTTCCATGAAGATGTTAATAATAGTGCTGAGCCTTCCTGCCTGTATTCTAACCCCCTCCTACAAAAACAGCTTCTTGGAAAGGAGCTGATCTGATGTAGTTTTACAGTGCTAGACTTGCAGTACAGCCTTCGGCACTGGTGTGAATAGGAAACAGTCACACAGCTTGGTTTGGTGGGAGACTCACTCAGGGAAGCAGTGGGCGGCTGTGATGATCCAGCGGTCAGAGATAATTGAGCCTCCACAGAGGTGACTACCATCGTAGCGCAGGCTGACCTGCCATGGCCACTTCCCCAGGCTGGCGTCCTCACCGCCCACAATCCGATCCACCGTCAGCTTCCTCCGCCCGCAGTCTGGGCACAGAGAGGGGGGATGGGGTGGAGGAGAGGGGGATGGGGCGGACAGAGTGAGGGAGAAAGGGAAGAGGGCATACAAAGCGAGTAATGGGGGGGTAAGATGAAGGGGGCAGAGTTAAGGGAGGGAGAAAGAATTGGGGTAAGGGAGGGATGGTGGGTTGGTTTGAGATAAGTGAGAGGGATGGGGTGAGAAAAGAGATGTAGGGAAGGGATGAAAGAGAGGGAGGGAGAGAGAGTTGGACAGCAAGGGTGAGGGAAAGAACAAAGTGGGGGGGGCAGAGTGAGGAGAAAAAATGAGAACGAGAAAGTAATGAAAGGTAAAGGGGGAAGAGAGTGAAGAACAATGCCAAAGGAAACGTAGTCAAAGAATGAGCAAGAGAGAAAGAGAGAGAGAGAGAGGTAGAGCAATGTATTTTTAGTAACAACCTGCACTCAATCGCCAGCATCATGGATTCACTTATTCAGTCTTTCAGGGAGGAGAAATGTTCCCAGTCCATATCTAACCCTTCTCCTCCTGGTTGTTTTGTGCATGCAACACGCTCCGTCTTGTTTAACTTCTCACACATGAACAGATCAGACTGAAACATGGCACAGGAGCTCCTTCATGGAGACAGTGGTCTTGTGTAGCATATGGTACGTGTTAGTGTGGTTGTTCCCCTGGAGGTGTGGGAGGCATGCTTACCTTGGCAGTTGACACTGAGGACCCGGCCACTCTCACAGTTACTGCAAAACAGGGATTGGTGTACATCAGAAACTCAAACCAGACAAGGACTCTGATATGGCTTTTCAGTGGTATATTATGAAGTTCTGTATCTTTGGGGGGATAAGTCACACCAAACTTGAAAAAAACTCCCAAGCATTTTACTACTGGTGGCTATGTGTTCCTTTTCAATTTGTATTTACGTGTAAATATGAGCAGCCATGTAGTCATGCGCATGGTTAATCAGTGTCTTTTTCTCCATGTTGTCCACTTGCCAGGAATCGCTTATGAACTGCAGAAAAGCTACTCATGGGGGGGAGCCATGAGTGTCCCTTGCTAACGGACACACCGATTCTCACCCGACATTTTCTCAGGGGGATCTCTAGAGAGGGACCACTTCAACTATGTGGCTGCGTAGTTTGTAACAGATACTGAATAGGTTCACAAACTGGAGTCCCTGTAGGCAAATCTGACATGAAGTTTGTAATTATGTTTGTGACTCGGGCCAAAGTCCAGTGACAGACACAGCATGTAAAAAGAACAAGTTATTTGCTTCAGTGATAAGGGTAAAACAGCGTCAGATTCTGTCCAAAAAAACAAACAGCGCGGAGAGAGTTGGGGGGATGTCAACCTGGCCACTCAGCTTGAGGTCAAGGGCAGGGCACAGCAATAGTAGGAAAAAGCAATGGGCTGCAAGTGGTCAGAAGTAATTTGCAAGGTATAACCAAAATAACTGATCTTTGATTTGGGAAAGATTTGAGAGTGTGCCTTTATGACAGAAAAGTCAGTCAATAAATTTGAGTACACTTTATTATTACTTTTAAAGGGATTGTCTGATTGGCATCAATAGTCAACACTGTGCATATATCTGGTTTTAATATAAGGTTTAAAGAGTAGGACATTAGCAGCAGAGTGTCCTCAGTTGCCTTTGCCATAGGTTCACACTCATAGATAGCTAAAGGTTATGTTACACCTAGTTCAGCTAACACCTGGTGTAATTCTGTGGGTGCTTAGTTGGAAGGAAAACCAGATGACCCTGTACTGCAGCTCTTCAGCACTAAGGCAGCAGACTCCTGCTGTACTGTACTATATCTATCCAAGCCCATGGATGGATACCCTCCCTCCAACACTGTTCTTTGCTATAGCTTTCCAGGAACTAGGGCAGGAAGACCCTTAGTGCATAGGCTGATTTCATACTGATGAACTGCATTTCTTTCCCTGTGTGTCTGTGTAAACAAGGTCACCATCTCACTGTCTCACTGTGCTATGGTTTTGTGCTATATCCTGATCCATAGAAGAACAGAGTCTGATAAGAACCAGTTTTCTCCAGCAATTTGGGCATGATACATCGTACAAACCCCCCCTTATATTAAACATTAAATATGCTTTAATTTTCCCCGGTTTAACCATATATGGGTTTTCCCAGGCAGAAACCGAACTTGCACTCATCACGGGACAGACATGTGTGCCTGTTATCTTTCTCTCCTGTCTGGTCTGCAGAAAAGTGCCTGTAGTTTGTAACTTCTCTAAGACTGTTCTTGAGATCACCTCTTGAACCTCTTCCTTGCAGCTGCATGTAATAAAAACCTTTTCTTGGAAACATCTCTCTCTCTCCGGATTTCTACGGCTCTTCAGTACTGATGTCTTACCATGCAGAAAGGACCTCCTTGAGCTTTTTTCCAAACTCAAGCTGCTTTTCATCCACACAGAAGAAGCCCTCGGAAGTGTTGCCACTAGCGGGGTTAACAGGGTTGACAGAGAATGACAACATCCTGGTGTGCGAGATGAGGGGAGGGAGGCGGGGAGAGAGTGAGAGAGAGAGGCTTATGAATAGAGATCTGACCCGAGTCCTGAGATTAGGTGGTTTTGATTGATAGACAGGAATTTAATGCCCATCACTGAAAGTGGCATTCTGCTCTCAGGAGCAATTTGTGTATGCATGTTAGATGACTACTGGGTGAGTTTGCACAATTAAGTGTTTTATGGTCAGGGCAACAAAGTTGCAGGCCCATCTGTGAGGTTAATCTGTGCATTGTATTACGAGACTATCATGAGATGCACCGCATGTAAGGCCAGAGCTGTACCTGACAAAGCCCATCTCTTCACAGCTGATTTTAGCGATGGAATCGTCCGAGCTGGAGGAGCATACAAACTTCCAACGCCCCTCTGAGCGATCAAACACAGAGAGCCGGAGATCTGCAGAGTTGATCTGGACTGAGAAGAGAGAGAGAGAGTGTGTGCACCATACAGCACAAACAGATTTACTTGGCCAGCTAGTTCACACAGTAGTAGTAAAACAATTTCTAGTCCAGTTGTAGGAATAATTCATTTTTAAAAAGCAAATGTAAATGTACCTACCATCGTATAGCCCTGGGTCTTCAGTCTTGATCAAAAAAGTTACTATGAAAAAACAAAATCAACATGAAAACAGACATTGATCACAAAAATCAGCCAGAAAACAGAAGAGCAATATCTAAGTAACCCAATAATGTGAATGATCAGTTGACTGGATACAGTCAATAATTATATTTTATCCATTAACAATCAGCTTGAACAAACTGGTGCTCTCAAAAGTATTCACCACCCTTGGACTTTTCCACATTTCATTGTGTTACAACATGAAATGAGAATTGATTTAATCAGGAGTTTTTGCCATTGATCAACACAGACAAAAATATAATCTGCAAAATGTTCTAAATTAATTACAAATACAAAACAGAAAATAATTGAAAGTAATCACCCCCATCAGTCAATATTTGGTAGAGGCACCTTTGGCAGCAAGTACAGCCAGGTAATCAGTGTGGATAAGTCTCTACCAGCTTTGCACATTTGGACACAACAATGTTTGCCCATTCTTCTTTGCAAAATAGCTCAAGCTCCATGAACTTTGATGGGGACATTTGGTGAAATTATCAACTCATTCCACATATTTTCAATTGGATTGAGGCTTTGACGGGGCCACTCCAGGACATTGACCTTTTGTTTGGGATCATTGTCCTGCTGGAAGATGAATCTTCTCCCAAGTCCCAGGTCTCTTGTAAACGTCAGCTAGTTTTCTTCCAGGATTTCTCTGTACTTTGCTGCATCTTTACAAGGTTTCCAGGCCCTGACGCAGATAAGCACCCCCATAGCATGATGCTGCCACCACCATGCTTCACGGTAGGGAAGGTGTTCTCAGGATGATGTGCGGTGTTAGGCTTGCGCCAGCTATATTCTCATCTGACCATGGAATCTTCCTCCACTTGGTTTCAGTCTCCCACATGCCTTCTGGAAAACTCTAGCCAAGATTTGATGTGAGTTTTTAAAGGCCACTTTTGTGAAGCACCCTGGCTATTGTTGCAGTATGCACAATGTCTCCCAGCTCAACCATGGAAGACAAACTCCTTTAGAGTTGCCATAGGCCTCTTGGTGGCCTCCCTGACTAGTACCCTTCTCACCCGGATACTCAGTTTTGAGGACAGCCTGATTTAGGCAGATTCACAATTGTGCCATATTCTCTCAATTTCTTAATAATGAACTTTACTGTGCTCCGGTGGATATTCAATGAATTGGAAACATTCTTATATCCTACTATATATCCTACTCCTATCCTATTTGTGCTTTTGAAGAATCTTATTCTGGATTTGATTTGAATGTTCCTTCGTCTTCATTATGTAAACAACTGTGGGACCTCCCAGAGACAGCTGTATTTAACCTGAAATCACGTGAAATGGAGGTGGACTCCATTCAACTAATTATGTTACTTGTAAAGACAATGGGTTTCGCCACAGCTCAATCAGGTGTGTCATAGCAAAGGGTGTGATAAGTTTCTGTTTTGTATTTGTATTTAATTTAGAACAATTTGCAGATTATAATTTTCACTTTGACATTATGGAAATTTTATGTGTTGATCAGTGGCAAAAACTCATTCTGATTTTTGGCGGTAACACAATTAAATGTGGAAAAGTCCAAGGGGAGTAAATACGTTTGAGAGCCACTGAAACTAGACTAAATAACCAGTGAGCAATGCAATAACAACAGTTCTGACCATCTGTAACCGGGCACTACTAGTGCTCCAGTGTAGTCTAGCTTGCGTCTTCCTCACCTAAAGCCCATACAGCAGCTCCGATCCCCCCCAGCAGCAGCAGGACACTCAGAGTGATGGCTGCCATCTTGGCAGGGGTGAGACAGCGCACTCCAGAGCTGCCTGCCATACACAATGCAGGGAAGAGGAGGCCATTACTTATAGCTTTAACAATTTCAGTCAAACTCAAATCAATCAATTTACCACTTTGAGACTTTCATCTCTTAAAATAATGTATTCCTAATAATTACATGTTGATAAAATTCACTTAATATCAACATTTAATATCAAAATTAATCTGTGCCATATCCCGTTTCCCTTGAGCTGAAATCATACTGAAACCCTTTGAACTTCATGGGCATGTTGTTGGACATAGGCGGGCCCAGGGGAAGGTGGTGGGTCTAGATCAGGGGTCTCAAACTCAATTCCTGGAGGGCCATGTGTATGCTGGTTTTCGTTCCAACCGAGTCCTCAATTACTTAGTCTGATTAATTTTTCTATTTGATATATTTAAACAAGATATTGCAAGGTATTTTACAGTTGATGGTCTAAAAGTGGATTTGATTCATGGTACAGTATCTTATAAAATATCCTGGCCCTGGATATGTGTTTAAATTAGGGCTGTCAAAATTAACGTGTCAATAACGCATTAACGCAAATTCATTTTAATGGAACTAATTTTATTAACACGCGATTAATGCAGCGCGCATTTTGTTTGACCCATGGCCTAGCCCGTAGTTGGAGAAATGGAGATGCAGCCATAGCGAGCCATAGACAGGAAAGGATACAGCAGCAAACAGAAATGGAGAAAGAAAAAGGTCTTCTGAACGGAAAATTCATATACAAAACGATGTCTGATGGTTCTGTCGACAAGACAAAAGTTGTCTGCATTTATTGTCGATGTGAATTAAGTTATCACTGCAGCATGTCGAGTTTAAAATATCACTTGATGGCGAAGCATACAACTGATGCAGAGAGCTCTCCTCCCCCTCGCCAAAGGCAGACCACACTAGATAATTTGCAGCGGAGACGGATGCACAACTCCACAAGCAATAGACTCACCATAGCGATAACTAAATGGGTGGCTAAATAACTAAATGTAAACAGGCTTGTGTAAGTAAATTGCTCAGTGCAAAGAAAGAGAAGTAATGGGAACCTGGTATTTCTGTTATTTCTTTCATGTGTTTAATAGACATGAACAAGTTCTTTGAAAAACATCTATGACCTAATAAGGTCTTCGAAGCCGTTAAGTAACCAAATGTGCATAAAAAGGCAGAATGGAGCTCCTCTCCTTTTGGGCGGGTCTTATCTTCTCATCTCCCACCACAATGTCTCCTCACCCCACCCCACCCCCATCACTATGTTTGTCCACTGTTGTATTTCTTAACCCTGCCCATGTGTGTTTTTCTCAGTAACGGGCAGAAGTCAAATTCAAGAAAGGGCTTGTGCCACTTATTAAGCACATAACTGTTCTGTCCAGAGTGCCCACTCCTGAGCTGTCTCTCCTTGTTGTATGTGCATCAAACCTGGCTATGCACTCAAGAAAACCCCTGAAAATGCATCCAAACAAGCATGGGAACAACACACCCATCAAATTAAGCTTTTAAAATGAGAGACGACTTATTAAAATCAGTGCTTGGTCAATTAAACTGCAGCATCCTGTGCATCCTGTCTTGGCATCCTGTTTGACCTTTGACACGGAGAAACTACTTCCAGGGTCAGGTGAAACACAGACATCATTACCTGCACCACAGCTGCATATTGTAGCCCAGAGGTTCTCGTTGTGTAATACAGCAACTCAACACTGGGGCCGAGAAACTCCCAGCTGAAAAAAGGTTGATTAGGCTGAAGACAGCAAACAACTTGGGCAGTACTAAACACCAAACACCTAAACACTAAACACCAGTAGTACTGGATTTGAACTAATGACTATTTCAGGTAGTCTGCAAAAATGACCCTAAATACTTAGGGCCCCAAACCTCCACAAAGCTGCAACATGCCTCAAAGCAGACTAGAACTGCCATCAAGAACACAGACTGACTCTGCATTTCAAATTGGCATCCACTACATTACGAGTGATAATCAAAACTGGTGTACAATACCTTGGAATCAGCAATAAGAATCGTTAGACTAAACCACATGGTTTCTAATGTAGAGTGATAATTTGTTCAAACAGAGCAGTGTATCTTCTTACTTTCATTCTAACTAGACCTCTCAGCTGCTCAGTTTACTTTACCAATTAGACATACATACCATTGTTTTGAAGTTTTCCTTTACATTTGATGGCCCAATGACTTAAGGTGGCACTTCAGCCCATAGAACAATAATACATTCTACCATTTTAACAGCTGATCAGCTCCATTGAGGACCTGGAATATTTGTGTTGGAGCAAAAGGCAGAACACACTGGTGCCCTCCAGAAACTCACATTTACACACACAGACCGGATCCTAAGTGCATGTTGAAATACCAAGTTAGCCAAAATACTTCCATGCTGCAGTGGAGCTCCAGTTTGATTATTAACCGAACAGGCCACTGAGCTGTAGAGGCAGCACGAGTTTGTGTCCGAGACACTTAAAGAGACAGCCACCCGCCCCCGACTCACACTGTGAAGCCTGGCAGACACCCTTAAGAGTTTTTAAATGGAGGAGCTACTCCCTGTGTGGACAAACAGGCACTGTCAGACATCTCCCCCCCTGGGTATTATCTCAACTGCTTTCATTCCCAGAACAACAACCATATTCTCTTTCACCCAAGATGACCCAGATTCAAAAACACTGATGCAGCAGGCATTTACGCGGGACTGTGACACATTATGAGGTGCGTGGAGTGTTCAACAGGAAACATGAAGGTCCAGCACGAGATCCATCCAGAGCCACAAGTGAACGGCAGGTTTAAATGGCGACAAAGCAAAAGCACTGTGAATTAAGGTTAACTGTGTTCCCTTTCTGTGTATTTACAAATCCTTTATGAAGGTTTTGTTAATGAAAGCCACAGTAATACATAAAGAAGTTACGAGAACCATTTTGTGCAATATATTTGTTTTACCCTAAATGATCCATGCATGCACTCAAAATTGTATTTTTTCTCTTGATCATCAAGGGTTTTGTCTTGGGAATGGAAACAATACTTTAAAAATAAGATTAAATACCCTCAGTCAATTTTCTTTCTTTGTATTTTAAATAGCTGCCATCCTGGACTTGTTTAAAGATTTTAGACCTTAAATAAATCTGGATTTAAAATAGGTTTGAAATATTTAGGAACCTTGGATCAGTCAAAAATATTCCATTTTAAGACTTGTTTTGTGAATCTGAGATCCGAGAATCCCTCCCACCTACACAATCATACAGACAACAGGCTCTTTGTCCAGTGTAGCGGATCTGAGAGGGAGTGGGGCAGATTCAAATCTCAAACTTGATAGGTATGCACCAAATACTGAGACTAATTACTGTGGAACTATACCTAACCCAATTTTCTTAATTTCAACTATGGTCTTTTTTTTTTTTTTTTTTTAATCGGATGACTCTGAATTCCGTTGTACTGACTAAATTGCAGGTGCCCCTATAAAACTCACTTCTCACTTAGGTCATCTGGCAGAGACGGGATTAGTCAAAAGTGGAGAACAGAGGGTGTCAAAACCAGAGCTCCCCTGCCATGTTGTTGCAGCAGATCCTTAAAACAAAACAAAAAACTGGATGGAGGAAATAAATGTATCCATAAGCTATTAGTAACCAAATGAGCGATGTAACCATTCTTATAACAAGTTCTCAGATAGTGCCTCCTTCCACCCTGACATGCTTTACCCCCTTTCTCCTAACAGAACAGTCTTTGTTTCCTTTTTAAGATATCTGTAATGTTCAAATGCCTTTACTGAATCAGAGCACAACAGTAGCTCCAATCATCTGGGTTTCGATTACCTCTTCTGAGTGGTAAAAACTTACATTCCAAAAAACAAAAATAAAGCTACATTTTTCAAGTACAATCAATTAACCATCTCACCATCATGGCCATCTAACCTTCCCATTAGAAAACACTAAGTAGGTCACTGTGGACTTATTCTCATGACTTGTGCATCACTGAGGTCGAGGGATTCAAAGGCACTTTAATTACATTATTATTATTATCCGACACCCCCGATCATAGACCTCAAGCAGAAACAAACCCACAGAGCTCAGGTAAAATTAAAACACACAGAGTGAAAGAGGGTGAAAATTCTATGGTTAACAATCAATGCAGTTCAATGCAGGTCTTTAGCTCTTAAAATTGGGACAACCGGAAAACACTCTGGAAGAGTACAGTATTCAAGAGCCTGATGCGGCCAAATCCTCTTCTACTGTTCCCACTGTTCTGGCTGTCTCTCTGCTTAATGTTACACTCCAATGCTTAAGGTGTTATAGTTCCTTGTGTTCTATATCCACAGAAGGGACAGGCAGGGAGGAGGACATCATGGTGAAACAGGTTATTATTCCACGCACACTCCCCAGGTCATGTCCAGCTCCAGTTAGCCGATTTCCTGACAGCGTTTAATGTGCTTTCCGAAAGTCGACTGCTATCATGTAACAAAAGCTGCTATTGTGAAGCCAGAGCTGTACTGAAACCAGTCTAAAGTGACACACTGCCGGGGGGCCCCAGGCAGCTTCCGTGTGGCTTTATTTTAGGCATTACTTAAAACAAAGACGAATGAGAAATACATGAACACTCATTTATAACACTAAAACTTGTGCATGTATTTAATACTGGTATTGATTTTGGGATGTGAAAATAAGCCTGTTCTTGTGCTAATTAGGAACTGTTACAGTCGTACCATCCACAAAATTTCAGCTTCTCTACATTATTATACACGGTCTGCAGAAACGTCCAGTTGTCTCAATCTCTGCTTCTTCAAAAGGCAGGTATTCATTTTCTTTATACACAGATCAGCCATAACATTATGACCACCTGCCTAATATTGTGTAGGTCCCCCTTTTGCCACCAAAACAGCCCTGACCCGTTGAGGCATGGACTCCACTAGACCTAGTCTAGTCTAGTGCTGTGGTATCTGGCACCAAGATGTTAGCAGCAGATCCTTTAAGTCCTGTAAGTTGCGAGGTGGGGCCTCCATGGATCGGACTTGTTTGTCCAGCACATCCCACAGATGCTCGATTGGATTGAGATCTGAGGAATTTGGAGGACAAGTCAACACCTTGAACTCGTGATTCATCAGACCAGGTCACCTTCTTCCATTGCTCCATGGTCCAGTTCTGATGCTCACATGCCCATTGATTATATTTTAACATTTAATCAACTCTGTAGGTCAACAGGTCAATGACGCATCCTCCAAAACAACGATAAGATAGTAAACGACATGATTGAATTCCTATTTTCTATTTTCCTGTTGTGTGAAGACCCTGCTATCAAAGCCAATAGTGGTGTTCATTAATATTATCAAAATTGTACCCTGGTTTGGTTTTGTTATACATATAAGCAGTGACAAATTGATAAAATAACTTGAATAAATCACAGTGAAATCACATCCTCACATGAATGATTATATTTAAGTTTCCCCAACAATCATTCAAAAAATTATAAATCTCAGAACTTGAACATTGTTACGTGAGATTAACTAATTGGATCTCTGGTTCTTACCTACCGTTGCCTCTGCACCAGACTGCACCTGTACACCTACAGACTCATCTCTCCCTACACTGCCTCCAGACCACTCCAGTCCTCCTGCACCAGAAGACTAACTTTGCACCTTCTCCGCTCCCCTTCCTAATTTCTCCTATGCCAACTCTACCCTTTACTACATATCAGGATTTAACTCTATTCTTTCTTCACTTGTTAGCTTCTCTGTACTAGGATGTGCTAATTGTATTTTGCACTGATTCTATTTACTGCACCTGATATGCTTTTAAATGTTTCTTGTGAAAACTGTAAGTTGCTCTGGGTAAGTGCATCTGCTAATAATAATAACAACCAGCACAATGGAAACAAACAACATTTCCATCCTATTCTTTAATGATAGTGTGACCTGATCCAGTTGCATTTACTTTCATTTTGGGAGTGGGGCTTGACTAATACCTGGAGGGGAGTTCAATCTGCACCACTGCTATACTGAATTATGCCACGAGTCAAAGTCCATTCAGCAATGCCGTGATATAGGGTTGCTGCTGTGTCGGCCTGTAGACAATAATGAGTGACATTGCACAATCCTATGGGAAACAGTTCACAAACACAAGTTTGGGAATAGTATCTGTTAAGCCTTTAATATTTATTTAATTATTCATTCATTAACCATCGAAAAACTAAATAATACAAGCCGCCAATTCTTCCAAGTGATGAAAATCGGAAACAATTCCACAGGAGTGCAGCCCATTTTATGAAGCTACTGTTAGGCGAAACACTTGTACCTTCAATTTAATATCTTCTACCAACAGCACACAATCATCCATAAAAATTAGTTTGTTTCTCACCCTAATTTACATCTTTACAAAATCCCCTTCTTTTTATTGTGACTTAACAGCATGTAGTGTATGACAGTGACAAGTCAGCAACTGAGGCGAGATTTCTTGCATTCTTTTACATATGCGATCCAATGAATCTCCACATCTGTTGAATATAATTACAGTTCATCTAGCCACACAGGCCCTGTTCAACCAGTCTACCTGCATGTTTTATTTCATAATTTAATGTGAAAATGTATCTTAAATGTTATTAAATCATAATGAAAATCACAATTGGTCAGTCCATAGTTGCCTTTATCCAAAATTATGTACTAAACACTGGACTGGACTGCACTGCTGCAGAGTCACTGACTGGACTGGACTGGACTGTCCTGCTGCAGAGTCACTGACCGGACTGGACTGCCCTGTTGCTGCTGCACAGTCACTGACTGCTCCACATTTCTCAAGGAAATTCAGTACAGTTTATACCAGTAACTCACTCAAGAGGACATCAAGCATCTGTAGAGCTCCAGTGCAGTGGTCTCAAGGCTTGGAGAGCACCAATTCAGTCATGTTTAAAAGAAAAATAAAGGCATAAAAATCAATTTATACTGTTGACTTTCCACAATGATCAGGTGTAATATTATATTGGTTAAGCTGTGTGAGTGAATGACTGAGAATATCTTCCAAGGGCACCCATTTGAAGGAACAGAGATACTAAACCTCACCGGAAGCTGAGACTATCATAATTCTTGTCCCTCATCACCAATTGTTCTTATCACAGTCAAGTTTGTGGTTATGAGGCATACCTGTACAACCCACACATGCGCCGCACAGAGCCATAAAGCAATTCTGTTTCTTTTATTAACCCAGTTCACACCTGCTCTGTTAATAAATAAGCCCATGAAGTGAGATAAGGTCTGTGATTGTACACCTCATGAATCTTCTGCTTAACCTCTGACTTCCTGTATGCTTGCACTACCCCCAATGCCAAGGGTTTTCAAACCGGTCCTGGAGTACCCCCTGCCCTGCTGGTTTTTGTTCCAACCTAGGTCTTAATTACTTAATTGGATGGTATATTGGTTTGTTAGGTAAATTAAGGATTCAATTAACCAAGTAAGACCTCAGAACAAAAACCAGCAGGGCAGGGGGTACTCCAGGACCGGTTTGAAAACCCCTGCTCTATGATGATACAGACTGGTAGCTTTGCCTACACATCTTGTATCTGGAGAGCTGGCACTTTATGCATTGTACTGCATTGCACCCTTTCTCCATTGTACTCCAGTTGTGCTCTAGGCATCTCTCCGTCAACACCTGTGTTGGAATATGTAATAATGTTGTTATTTATTCATCAGTTATATGTTATTATATTGTATTCTTGTCAGTCACCTTAAAAGCCCCTGCCAAACAAATGCATAATACGAAGAATAAAGGCATTCTAAATCTGAATGAATCACCTGATATGAAAGCTTGACTTCTGAAGTAATTGCGGCGATATATCATTTAACATCAAATCTTTCTCATCACCGTCAGGAATAGCATGTATTATTATTATTATTATTATGATTATTGGCTTCACCAAAGTGAGTTTGCAATCCTGGTTAAGAAACTTCATTACATTTACTTGGCTTCCCCTTTTGGCTTTGACATCCCTAATTAATCGATCCTTCTCTGTGCTTGACATGTTACAAGTATTACTCTTAGACATTTTCTTGTACAGTTTTTCAACGTTGTCACGGACTACAGTTGACTGTTTTATTATTTATCGTGAACAATCCATAAAACAATCTGTGGGTCTTTCGAAAATAAAAAATTCCCTTTCCCAAGCTGGGTTGAACAAGCTTTCCTTTGAATTCGACGCCATGTTTTGTAGTTGAAAAAAACTTGACGTCATTGGTCTACGGTGAGAAGGAAGCCAAACTGAACCCCTTTGCCTCGCAATCATCATATTAGGTTTCATAGGTTAAACATAATTTTCTCGACAGTTTGCAAGTTGCGTTATTTTATTTTATACATTACAACGGACCTCTTTTTTCTTTTTTTTTTACGGACACGTTGCCGATCATTGGGCTTAACCCATTAACCAGTGTCTGCGATTCACCTAAAAATACAGCAACTCGGGGATGAACATTCCAGACTGTACTGTAAAGCAGTGGCTCTCAGCCCTGGTCCCCGGGCCCCACTGTTCAGCTACTCTGTATCTCAACTCAGCTAAGAACCCTTCCTTCTACTACTACTAGTTCAGGGAACTACTTCCCTGAACAATCTTCCCTTAACTGAAATAATAATTTGGCTAAGCAGAGCTTTAAAATTATTTTAAACAGTTTTGGGTGAAATATAAAGTAATATGGGGCACTGGAGTTCTTAAACGTTTTGTAAACTAAACTTTAAAAATCAAATTAGGTACATTTTTAGTTCAGTTCAGGTTTCAATTAAATACCGGAGAGATCAGTTGGAACAAACTCAGGAGCCAAAATGGGGTAAGAATCACTGCTATAGAGTTGATTGAAAACAAACACACAGAACACACACAAACTCACAATTTCCTTGTGAATTGGAATATACTTTTCAGAAGATGAAACTTCAAAGCAAGGATGAGTTTTAGATACAGATCCCAAAAACAATCCCCCCTCAATTAATAGTCAAAGGTCATTGAAATACCTGCTTCCCAAACAAAGACTGCTGATGTGCCTAAATCTGGTTAAAAGTATAAATAAGTACTCAACAACCAGGGCCTGAAATTACCAGATACTGAGTGTGTTAGTGCTAGCCCTTTTGATTTTTGTTTTGTCAATTTACAATTCCAATTCTCAGTACTAGGGAACATCTGATGAGAAATGTCTCTTGGCTTGGGGAATACTTAAGAATCGCCAAAAAAACTGGGTAGATGTGAAATATGGAAGGGCCGCAACAGACAAAAATACCGGACAGGCCGTTACTTTCTTAGGAGGTTTCAAAGAGCGCTCCTCTTCACTGATGATGCGTTCACTGTTTATAGAGCGAAGCTGCCTGGTAAACGTGACACAGAGTACAACGTGAAACAGTGCCCAGCGTCACTATCTCACTGTTGACATGAAGAGGGTGGCCATTTGCAAATGCCCGAGCCAGCACTTGGCTGTTTAAACCTCTCAGGCAAAGTGATCCTGTGTCCTTCCACACAAGACATCTACGCATCCCGAAGGACCAGAAATCTGTAGACTTGTTTTACATGGTGAGCTAAGCTGTATTTGCAGATATTTATTTAAGGTCTTGCTTGGCATACTATAACTAGAACCCCTATAAAGAAGTAGATAGGCTGCCTTTTACCCTGGAGGTCTCATAATTCAGCATTCATTATAGGTCACCTCTAAATCAGCAGTTTGGTATTCAGCATTTAATGTTTTATAGAAGAAATTAAGAGATCAAGTGGAACTTAAACTCAAAACACTTTGTCTGCATCCTTCCAATTCACTTCTGATTGTGCCACATGTCTCACTTGCTAAACCACTTTTGGGGACATTTTCCAGTGGATGCTCAAAGCTGTTGCTCTTCAGGACCACGGTTGGCCACCTGTCTGCATTCTCTGCTTGCTAAATGCTCCAGGGTCCAATATTATTAATGGTTCAGGGACTCCCAGGGATGTTTAAGTAAATCACAAATACATTATTGCTCTTTTGCATGTATACCCACCATGGGAAAGTTTGAACTATGTTAAAAAATGGCAGGAAGCAAGTAGAGAGGACCAGATAGAAATGGGCTGGATAGCCCATATTCTGGAAGTTGGCCTTACTGTAGCACAGAGTCAAAGACATGCCAAGGCATTACTGGATCTTTACTCAACGTCAAAGCTCGTCTTACACTAAATACTCGCAATCACCAAAGTTTGATGATAGAACCAGAATTGTTTAAAAGAACACAGTAGCTACAACTATTATTGTGGTGACAAACTCACGCCGTCATCAGCACAAGAAACGCCAGCTCTCTCTTCTGTACAAGATGCATTTCTCCAAAACAAGACTGTTCAGGGTTTTAGTGACATTAACGATCAGCATTATACCATTATTTGTCAGGGAAAAAAAGTACCTACAGTTTCGGTCAAACGAATTTAAGACATGGCGTAAAGCGATAATGGGTCAATTCTACATCAATTGTGCAACAATGGATAAGGCCAATAACATAAAAAACAACTTTCTAAGTTGGGGATATGGAAAAGGCAAGAAAGCAAACAAACACGTTCACAGTTTATTACCAAATAGTTTATTACCAAATAGTTCAGTTCGGTGTCGCTGTGTTCTAGAACCAATGACTGTCTATAAATAACTGTGACGTTTTCGAGACAGAGCCCGCCAAGTGCTCAGGTTAGTAGCAGACTTTGCAATGCCCCTGTTAATTTTTAATC
This sequence comes from Amia ocellicauda, assembly GCF_036373705.1. Classification (NCBI taxonomy): domain Eukaryota; kingdom Metazoa; phylum Chordata; class Actinopteri; order Amiiformes; family Amiidae; genus Amia; species Amia ocellicauda. Next base: position 28,842,228 of record NC_089861.1, on the reverse strand, counting down.
TCTCGCCAGACAGCCCGATGCTTTCAAAAAAATGAATTTTCGTTAGTACACTCACCTTCCTTCTTCTCTGGCATCTGTCGGGGAGTTAATAATCCACCCGATTGAACTACACTGGATACCCCCCCACCCCCGACCCAACTCCCCTTCAAGGAAAGTTTACTGTAAATGTCGTCCAGGGAGGCGAATGCGTGGCCTGTGCGTTATGTTTGAAACCCTGTCACAACAAAGACAAAGACAAATACATAATTACAATAAATATTGATTATAAATCACAACCATCAATGGCGATAACGAGGGACCCGGGAATTAAAGGGTAAAACAAAAAGTTCAATAAACGTTCGTGCGTTGAGATCTATTAGGAACGCATGGACTGAAGCCGCACTTGATCGAGTCCTCACCCATATTGATTAGGCCTACATTTGTTACGTGTTATTATTATTATTATTATTATTATTATTATTATTATTATTATTATTAAAACAAATCATAAGAAACTATATGTTTCCCTTATATCAATTTAGGTATCTGGAAACTGGATTGTCTTTTGTTTTCAGCAACGTGTAAAAATAAATAAACCTGGATATCACCACCATTATACGTTTATAACAACCTCCATTATAATTATTTTGATATATTCTCTTGTCAATTTTTTTTAAAAACACTGTTATGCCACCAGAGTGAAAATCGACAAAGGCCTACACAATACTCCATAAACTACACACACAGATAAATATCGTCTCAAAGTAACAATACAAATCTTAATTTCCAAAATGTCTGAGAAATAAATAACTTCTAACAACAAATTAAATCGTTTTTCAAATAATGTATAGTTACTTCTCCTAATCACATTTTAGCTACTGAACTTTTTGAGTAGCTTACCTCTTGCAATACTCCAATTTCCAGGTGTATGCACCCCAGGGAAAAACAAGAAAGACTGAGGTTTGGGTAAATATCCACGGTTAGTGGTCCCTATTGAGTGCCACAAATCTCAGTTGAATAGTAACGGAATAAACACCGATTCAGCTCGTCCAGTTGTAAATCCCTTTTCAGCAAATGCGCAGAGCGAGGAGGGGACTCGTCGAAATGAAGCTCTGATACGTGGGGCTGTTACTTTCTTGTCCTTTTCCTTTACGCGTCGTCCTACTTCATTCCCACAAGATCACCTGCTTCCAGGGTTAGACAATTAGAGTCGTAAAAATAATGTGCTTTAGAAATCAACAATGAATGCTGTATCTGTTAGAGCCCTTACTGTGGATCGATGTGATTCTCCAAAAAGTACACAGCGCTGGATGGGATGAGTGACGTCACCAAGTAGATAAGAGATGGGACAACCCCCCCTAGGCACTCCTTGCTTGTATGCATACCTTTAAGATTGACAGTCTAATCTTGGTTTTCGGCTGCGGTTTAATGATCGGCTGCAACAGGTGTCGCTGTTTAGTCTTCAGACTGTAGCCTCCCTCTTCCACACCTCTTCACTGAATACATGGCAGTTAGATTTATCCATGGGGAGAGGGTTGTTATACATGTAACAAGTGATTAATATACAGCTATGTGACATGTCCCCTGTAACTATTTCGTCTGTCAATCCATTAAATGCAGGTACCACCTCTTGCGCCCCCCCCCCCCCCCCAGAAACACATTCCTGGCCCATATAAGAGTTACAGCTACGGTTTGTGGCTAAGGCTGTAGGTCTGTCACGAGAGTGAAATGGGCAAATCAATAACCCGTTAAGTCACCTTAAAGCTTTCTCTTTCTGCGTATATTACTCCAACCACCACCACAATAACAACTACATTCCTTTTGTATGTATGTACATACTGCTTGGGATACTGCTGTTGTACCCTTAAATAAGGTACCTTACCTAGGGTTCAACAAGCCCAGTTGTATAAATGGGAATTAAAAATTATATGAAATTTTGTAACAATTTGCTAAATAATAATAATAATAATAATAATAATTATAATAATAATAATAATTATAATTATAATAATTATAATAATTATACATTTCTTAAATTAATACACACATTACTTTCTGACTCTGACAGACGTGGGCTGGTGGTGCTATGAGCATACAATATAGACTATTGACTGTCGCTTTTACAGGAGAACAATATTCTCTTGAAAGTATGCCTGTGGGAATCGGGACACAGTAAGCCAGCAGGCCGATTTGGAAAGCTCGATCCGTGCGGAGCTGTGTTCATCAACCTTCAGTGCTCTGTGATGAGCTAATACAGCATACACCTTCATTCCAATATAAAACAGATGTATACTCTGTCGTATTACCCTGTCACCCTGTCTTTCAGCAGCAGAGGGCGCCAAAGCGTCACATCTGTTTTAGAATGTATTAATACCACCTTATTAAGGGCTAATTAGAGGAATCTCCAAACGCTGGCTCCAACTTTTCATAACTGGGACATTTCTATAACATTTCTACTACAAATCTAAATTGAACACATATGTACATACATACATACAACCACGGTTAGTATGTATGCCCTTGTTTTAGACCTACAGAGTGTAAACTTAAAAAAAAAAACTACATTATATATCATCAGTGATAGTGACGGATATCTCCTGCATTATCTCCCACAGGTTTCTGCATTTATTTACTCTTCGTATTATTCTTGTAGATGACGCTTGTAAAGTATATCTGTCATGTCTACACCTCACACATCCCCAGTTCGCCACCTGAGGTCGTCATCTCCCGCATTCTAGCGCTGTCTCTGACATTCCATTCCTCAACACCATGTGCAATTGCTCAATCAACCCTCTTCTCCCATTCGTCCATCACACCCATTCACTGTTAACTGCTTCCCTCTGTTCCCCAGGGTTGCCAGATTAAGGGGAATCCCCCAATTTATGGGGAGAACACAAAGTCATGGGGGACAATGGGGGGACATTTGGGGGAAAAGGATATCAAACAGGGGGCTAAAGTAAAAATCGTGAGGTTCTTTTCCTCATTTTAACTTTTCCCACAGTGCTCTGGAACAGTGCTGATGGATGGCCCCACTCGTCAGTAATACTGGGTTCTGCAGTTCAGCACCACCAGCTGCGCTCTTCAGTCGTGTGTTGTGCAAGTTGCTAGTCAACCAATGTGTGTGTATTTTGTCAGCTAGGCGCCATGTTTGTTTTTGTTGTAGGTTACACTAAACTGCAAAATAAATAGATTCCCGAGTTCACTTTATAAAATCAAGTCAGTTATTTAACCATAACAAATACTATTTGCCAACATCTGCAAATAAATACAACTTTACTGTATCGCATACAGTAGGAACTATTTGCAGAATTTGTCGATTGATTCACCAAATCATTCTGCCCCTGTATGTATATTTAATTGTAATCACCATAAATTAAAAATGATAAAATTATATGGTGAAGACATTTAATTAATAAAACAGAAATAACAAAAAAGTTTGTATTCACTCTACTAGCAAAGGAGCGTATAGGGCTACATGAATCATCAGTCTGCTAGATGGTGTCAACGTCAATTCCTCTGTTCAGTTAAAACTCACCTAAATAATAATCACTAGGGCTCCTGCCTTTCCTTTCCAAGTCTCCCCCTGTTCAGTGCATCCCGAGGGAACTAGTGACCCGTGTTTTTCCCTTCCACCGGACTATGCCTTCCAGTCGAGCACCCGCGTGAGCTGCTCCTGGACTTGCTGACTACGGTCCTCGATCCTAGGTGGCTCAGGTGCGGCCCTTCGGGGCCACTGAAGTTACTGTCTGGAGTTGTCCGAGGCCCCTAGCAGTACATCTTAGGGCAGGCTCCCTTATCAGCTCGCTGCCTCCTCCCTTGCGACATTTTTTTTACACTTGGGCAGTGCTTCCGACTTGAAAAATAAATATACTGTAGGTTGCGAATGCAACCGCAGTTATCTGAAAAAGGAAGCACTGCCCAAGGGTTGCAAGGTCGCGCGGGAGTCCTAGCTCCCAGCAAAAGAGGATGAACCTGCGCTGACATCACGTTTTATAGAACAGGAAGTGGGAAGGGACCTGTTCTGAGTGACGAACGCAGGGGCCAATGGCAGCTTTGATAGAGTGACGTTTCGATCGGGTTCCTAGGGAAGGGCACAGAAACCCCTTCCCCTTGAGCAGTGCTTCCTTTTTCAGATAAACGGGGTTGCATTTGCAACCAATTGGTTTAATCAACTGATAACACCTCAGGGCTTTGTTCAATCGACAACTATTTACACCGATCAGCAATAACATTATGGCCACCAGCATAATATTGTGTAAGTCCCAAACCAGCCCTGACCCGTCGAGGTATGGACTCCACTAGACCTCTGACGGTGTGCTGTGGTATCTGGCACCAAGACATTAGCAGCAGATCCTTTAAGACCTGTAAGTTTTGAGGTGGGGCATCCATTGATCGGACTTGTATGTCCAGCACATCCAACAGATGCTCGATTGGATTGAGATCTGAGGAATTTGGAGGCCAAGTCAACAACCTGAACTCGTGATTCATCAGACCAGGCCACCTTCTTCCATTGCTCCATAGTCCAGTTCTGATGCTCACATGCCCATTGTAGGCACTTTCGGCAGTGGACAGGGGTCAGCATGGGCACCCTGACTGGTCTGCGGCTACGCAGCCCCATACGCAACAAACTGCAATGCACTGTGTGTTCTGACACGTTTCTATCAGAACCAGCATTAACTTTTTCAGCAATTTAAGCTACAGTAGCTCGTCTGTTGGATCGGACCACACGGGCCAGCCTTCGCTCCCCACGTGCATCAATGAGTCTTGGCCGCCCATGACCCTGTGGCCGTTCACTGCTTTTCCTTCCTTGGACCACTTTTGATAGGTACTGACCACTGCAGACCGGGAACACCCCACAAGAGCTGTAGTATTGGAGATGCTCTGACCCAGTCGTCTAGCCATCACAATTTGGCACAAAATGTTCACTTGTTGCCTAATATATCCCACCCACTGATAGGTGCCATGATACCGAGATAATCAGTGCTATTCACTTCACCTCAGTGGTCATAATGTTATGGCTGATCGGTGTAAACAGTACGTACATACACACACACACACTCACATACACCCATTATTTAATAAAATATTAAAATGATTAAGCAAATAGGGCAGCACGGTGGCAGCAAACCCAGATGCTTGGGAATTATTTACAGACCATATTGCCACTTAGGCAGAATTCAATTGCTTTAGGTAACAAAAATAAACAGTTATGCAAATATAAAAGCTATATTTTAAACCTGGAGAGACAGACAGACAAACTGACAGAGAGAGACAGACAAACTCACGCACATGCAAGCCCTTATTTATTTTTAGGGTAACCTTGAATGTTTTTAAAATAAAGATAGGCCAAATCCATATACAATATACAGTGAGGGAAAAAAGTATTTGATCCCCTGCTGATTTTGTATGTTTGCCCACTGACAAAGAAATGATCAGTCTAAAATTTAAAGCTAAGTGTATTTTAACAGTGAGAGACAGAATAACAACAAAAGAATCCAGAAAAACACATTTCAAAAAAGTTATACATTGATTTGCATGTTAATGAGGGAAATAAGTATTTGACCCCTTCGACTTAGTACTTGGTGGCAAAACCCTTGTTGGCAATCACAGAGGTCAGACGTTTCTTGTAGTTGGCCACCAGGTTTGCACACATCTCAGGAGGGATTTTGTCCCACTCCTGTTTGCAGATCCTCTCCAAATCATTAAGGTTTCGAGGCTGACATTTGGCAACTCGAACCTTCAGCTCCCTCCACAGATTTTCTATGAGATTAAGGTCTGGAGAGTGGCTAGGCCACTCCAGGACCTTAATGTGCTTCTTCTTGAGCCACTCCTTTGTTGCCTTGGCTGTGTGTGTCATTGTCATGCTGGAATACCCATCCATGACCCATTTTCAATGCCCTGGCTGAGGGAAGGAGGTTCTCGCCCAAGATTTGACAGTACATTGCCCCGTCTATCGTCCCTTTGATCTGGTGCAGTTGTCCTGTCCCCTTAGCAGAAAAACACCCCCAAAGCATAATGTTTCCACCTCCATGTTTGACAGTGGGGATGGTGTTCTTGGGGTCATTCCTCCTCCTCCAAACACAGCAAGATGAGTTGATGCCAAAGAGCTCGATTTTGTTCTCATCTGACCACAACACTTTCACCCAGTTCTCCTCTGAATCATTCTGATGTTCATTGGCAAACTTCAGATGGGCCTGTACATGTTCTTTCTTGAGCAGGGGGACCTTGCAGGCGCTGCAGGATTTCAGTCCTTCACGGCGTAGTGTCTTACCAATTGTTTTCTTGGTGACTATGGTCCCAGCTGCCTTGAGATCATAACAAGATCCTCCCGTGTAGTTCTGGGCTGATTCCTCACCGTTCTCATGTTCATTGAACCTCCATGAGGTGAGATCTTGCATGGAGCCCCAGACCGAGGGAGACTGACAGTTATTTTGTGTTTCTTCCATTTGCGAATAATCGCACCAACTGTTGTCACCTTCTCACCAAGCTGCTTGGCGATGGTCTTGTAGCCCATTCCAGCCTTGTGTAGGTCTACAATCTTGTCCCTGACATCCTTGGACAGCTCTTTGGTCTTGGCCATGGTGGAGAGTTTGGAATCTGAATGATTGATTGCTTCTGTGGACAGGTGTCTTTTATACAGGTAACGAGCTGAGATTAGGAGCACTCCCTTTAAGAGAGTGCTCCTAATCTCAGCTCGTTACCTGTATAAAAGACACCTGGGAGCCAGAAATCTTGCTGATTGATAGGGGATCAAATACTTATTTCCCTCATTAACATGCAAATCAATTTATAACTTTTTTGAAATGCGTTTTTCTGGATTTTTTTGTTGTTATTCTGTCTTTCACTGTTAAAATACACCTACCATTAAAATTATAGACTGATCATTTCTTTGTCAGTGGGCAAATGTACAAAATCAGCAGGGGATCAAATACTTTTTCCCCCTCACTGTATGTCTTTATGTAATATACAAGGTCACTGGGAGACAATTACATAGACTCAACTTGCCCCTGAGGAGCATTACAGCAACAGAGTTCATTTAAACATTCTCTTCATGTTCTTGTACTCGACGATAGAAGCCACCGTCTGGAGGCCTTCGCCAAGCAGAGGCAGGATGGTGTTAGTTAAAAAATTGCCGTTGGACTCTTCCTTGAGGACCTGGATCTCATTCTCCATCATGGAAGCCTTCTCCTGGAAGCCCTTCTTCAGCAGTTCCTCCTGCTCCCTCAGCTTGGAGTCCAGGGCTCTCTCAGCCTCCTGCCATCTGCTCTCCATCTCCTCTCTCATCTTCTCCTCTGCAAGCCGCAACCTCTTCTTGTAGCTCTCACGCCGGTCCTCCAGGGTCTTCTCCATCTCCAGACCCTTCTGCTCTTCCATTCTCTTCTACTGCTTGGCAAGGGCCGTCCTAGGGTTAGGGTTAGGGTTAGGGTTAGGGTTAGGGTTTTAAGGTTTTAGGGTTTTTTTAGGGTTAGGGTTAGGGAGAGAAAAAAATACCACTGAAGTTTTGTTTTTGTTATTTTGGGAATACGAAGATGTTCTGTGGTGCCAAAATCAGACAAAATCATCTCATACCAGCATGAGGAGTCTTAAGAGACACTAGGCCGTTGTATTTTGGACATCTCACAGTTTTTCAAAGGCATAATCATTTCCTTAGTTATCAGTTGTTAAGATACCAATTTTCAGCCACTGGAAAATATTCGGCCAGGAGTTCCAACCTCATACTGGCTTATCACCATTCCCCCATTGAACTTGTGCTACCCTCAGTCTTCCCCTGTACCCTTCCCCAACCTAGAGCTTTTGAAGAGTTATTGGTGCTGTAAGAGTTTGAAGCACATGCAGGCAACAGAGAACACTGAATCACACATATTATAGTAAACGTGAAACAGGTAATTCAGATATTAATTTGCATGTACATACAGGTGAATTGTATAAATAGTGAATCACACCCCAAGGCTTTTTACTGTGTTGTAAGTCCGGCTTACCAGCAATTTGTTTCTCGTTTTCACTGAGTTTCTGGTCAGCTTGAAGCACAGAGTTGGATTCAACGTCCTTCTCCTTCAGAAACTGATCCAAAACCTCCTCAGCCTGCAAAGCAAATGGGCACACATTATTTTTCTATTCAGAAAGAAATAAATGAAATCTATCTGGATATTAATATGAGATCTACAGAATCAAGCTCATTGTCCATTGAGAACATTATTGCAAATAAAACCGTCCTTTTCCAAACCCCTAAAATGGTATCAGCATGATCTCCGGCTGACTATCTGTCTAACCAAATGAAACTCATCTCGTCTTTGTTCAAGGAGTAGAACAGTCTGGATTAAAGTCCAGACTGAACCATTCGTCACTTATGTCCTTCTTTCTCCTACTAAAGTGGAGGGTTTTGGACCCCGATGAGAAACATGGGATCCCGCTGTTTGGTGTGTGTGCCAACCTTCACCCCTTTGTTGGGCTTGGCGCGGTATTGTGCAACAATGGCATCACGGTCTGTATAGCTCGTAGCCACCTGGCTTGGCAAAAAATCCGTCCAGAAGCTTTTGGTCCATCGGGGTGACAGATCCCTCAGCAGGGCACGACAGACTTTCGCTGAGATGTCTTTGTTCTCCACGAGCAGGGTTGCGTAATGCTCTGCTATCTTTTCCTGAGGATAACCAGATGTGAGGAATACAGGGTTGGTCAAGTAATAAGAGATGTTAGACACGTGCAACTTCCAGAACAACCATATAATGGGAAGACTAGGTACTGTCCTATGAAAATGGAAATGGTTAAGAAGTACATGCAGAACCCCATCTCAGTTGCTGGAGGGACCACGTTACTATGCCTCACCTCTCAATCAGACTTGGGCTCTAATGCATTTGCAAATACTTCTCTCAAGCTGAGACTTTAATTCCAGCCCTGGCGATTCTGAATCAAGTCTTAGAGAGGTCAGATCATGTTGCCCTGCCAAGTGGGCAGACCTCACCTGTCTAGTAGGAGCATTGCCTGCGTTCAAACCCACAATCTGCAGGCTGTGCAACTCACCAGGGTTCGGGTTCGGGTTCGGGTTCGGGTTAGGGTTAGGGTTAGGGTTAGGGTTAGGGTTAGGGTTAGGGTTATGAATGTATAAATACATGTTGAAATAAACAAACAAATAAATAGCTGTGTTTCTTAACCACTACACCAGCACATACACAGTAAAAACCCTCCTAACGCACACAACTGTCCTAATTACGTATAGTCCATATGACTGAATTATTGGAATTCATTAAAAATAAATGTATACATTGAGAAAAAGTGTGTATGGGGTTACAGCACTCTATTACATATGCTTTTTCGTCCCGCAGCGCCGCAGCCCCGCAGCCCCGCCCACAATCACTGCGCCATCGATCAGACCCGCCCCCTGCGTGCGATTGGTGCCTGCAGAATACCAAACCACGCCCCCTTCGGTGATTGACAAGCATTAAAAAGAAGTTAGTTTGCCAAATTAAACTGAAAGATCAATTGGCAAATTAAGTTGAAAGATCACTTGGCAAACAAATCAATTCATTAATTTATTTCACTATGAATTGACGAATTAATTTATGAATTAAAGATTTAATTTTGACCCTTATAATGCTCCATACATCTGAGCAGCAGAGACGAGCAGTGGAGCACAGCAGTGGCATCATCGCCACTAACGACAATATATATTGCACTTGAGTCTGTATATGGAGCTGTTATACTTATATAATGTATAACATATTTAGTGTTTATGATTATTAATAATAATAATTAATAATAATAATTGATGAATAAGTGATTGTAATTTTGTTGTGTACTGAATACATTACTTAAGACAAAGGCATCTGCTACATGTTTGCAATAGTAATCATTTATATTAAGGTTTCTCTGTTTACATTAAACAACTACGACTTAGGTTCCTTTGATAAATAAATGTTTTGTTAAGCTTTAATAGGCCAACGTATTGATGAAAGAACACATTATTTGTGCTAATATTCCTACACAAAAACAACACGTCTTCTGAGTAAAATTAACCCATAACTGTGTTAATGAAATAACACATTATTTGTGCTAATATTACTACACACAGCTTGTGTTAACTTTAACACAAAATGTGTCGTCTTTAATCACACTCAGTAATGTATTAATAAACAACACATCATGTGTTGTTTTTAACACATTTCATCCATTATATTAAAAATTTACGGGATGTGCTGGTGTGTCCTGGGCTTTAATTGAAGTTAATCTTGTCTACTTAAAGCAGTTGTTGAGACCAAGAAGTGAACATAAGTATATACAAGTTGCCACAAATAGACCCGGACAGTACAGGTGAGAGGCAGCCATCTTGTTGTTTTCCTAATTTAAGACCAATCTTAGCATTCCTAATTTTGTTTTAACATTGCCTTAATTGAAGTTCATCTTGTCTGTAGTTTGCCTCAATTGAAATCAATTATTACAGCTGCTGAGTAAATAAATAGATTGAAGAAAGGTGGTTTTGTCAAGGACTAGTAGGAATTCTGTTCCAGGTGGAGCCAGTTAGGTGTGAATTGGTGGCAGGTAGACAAAAGCTACGTAAAGCAGCTGTTGAGAAAGAGCTGCACTGTTACTCGGTGACAAAAAGTCAAGTAGTCAAGCAGGGGACAGGGTTAGGGTTGGGGTTTTAGGGTTTTAGGGTTTTAGGGTTTTAGGGTTAGGGTTAGGGTTAGGGTTAGGGTTAGGGTTAGGGTTAGGGTTAGGGTTAGGGTTAGGGTTAGGGTTAGGGTTAGGGTTAGGGTTAGGGTTAGGGTTAGGGTTAGGGTTAGGGTTAGGGTTAGGGTTAGGGTTAGGGTTAGGGTTAGGGTTAGGGTTAGGGTTAGGGTTAGGGTTAGGGTTAGGGTTAGGGTTAGGGTTAGGGTTAGGGTTAGGGTTAGGGTTAGGGTTAGGGTTAGGGTTAGGGTTAGGGTTAGGGTTAGGGTTAGGGTTAGGGTTAGGGTTAGGGTTAGGGTTAGGGTTAGGGTTAGGGTTAGGGTTAGGGTTAGGGTTAGGGTTAGGGTTAGGGTTAGGGTTAGGGTTAGGGTTAGGGTTAGGGTTAGGGTTAGGGTTAGGGTTAGGGTTAGGGTTAGGGTTAGGGTTAGGGTTAGGGTTAGGGTTAGGGTTAGGGTTAGGGTTAGGGTTAGGGTTAGGGTTAGGGTTAGGGTTAGGGTTAGGGTTAGGGTTAGGGTTAGGGTTAGGGTTAGGGTTAGGGTTAGGGTTAGGGTTAGGGTTAGGGTTAGGGTTAGGGTTAGGGTTAGGGTTAGGGTTAGGGTTAGGGTTAGGGTTAGGGTTAGGGTTAGGGTTAGGGTTAGGGTTAGGGTTAGGGTTAGGGTTAGGGTTAGGGTTAGGGTTAGGGTTAGGGTTAGGGTTAGGGTTAGGGTTAGGGTTAGGGTTAGGGTTAGGGTTAGGGTTACAGCACTCTATTACATATGCTTTTTCGTCCCGCAGCGCCGCAGCCCCGCCCACAATCACTGCGCCATCGATCAGACCCGCCCCCTGCGTGCGATTGGTGCCTGCAGAATACCAAACCACGCCCCCTCGGGTGATTGACAAGCATTAAAAAGAAGTTAGTTTGCCAAATTAAACTGAAAGATCAATTGGCAAATTAAGTTGAAAGATCACTTGGCAAACAAATCAATTCATTAATTTATTTCACTATGAATTGACGAATTAATTTCTGAATTAAAGATTTAATTTTGACCCTTATAATGCTCCATACATCTGAGCAGCAGAGACGAGCAGTGGAGCACAGCAGTGGCATCATCGCCACTAACGACAATATATATTGCACTTGAGTCTGTATATGGAGCTGTTATACTTATATAATGTATTACATATTTATTGTTTATGATTATTAATAATAATAATTAATAATAATAATTGATGAATAAGTGATTGTAATTTTGTTGTGTACTGAATACATTACTTAAGACAAAGGCATCTGCTACATGTTTGCAATAGTAATCATTTATATTAAGGTTTCTCTGTTTACATTAAACAACTACGACTTAGGTTCCTTTGATAAATAAATGTTTTGTTAAGCTTTAATAGGCCAACGTATTGATGAAAGAACACATTATTTGTGCTAATATTCCTACACAAAAACAACACGTCTTCTGAGTAAAATTAACCCATAACTGTGTTAATGAAATAACACATTATTTGTGCTAATATTACTACACACAGCTTGTGTTAACTTTAACACAAAATGTGTCGTCTTTAATCACACTCAGTAATGTATTAATAAACAACACATCATGTGTTGTTTTTAACACATTTCATCCATTATATTAAAAATTTACGGGATGTGCTGGTGTGTCCTGGGCTTTAATTGAAGTTAATCTTGTCTACTTAAAGCAGTTGTTGAGACCAAGAAGTGAACATAAGTATATACAAGTTGCCACAAATAGACCCGGACAGTACAGGTGAGAGGCAGCCATCTTGTTGTTTTCCTAATTTAAGACCAATCTTAGCATTCCTAATTTTGTTTTAACATTGCCTTAATTGAAGTTCATCTTGTCTGTAGTTTGCCTCAATTGAAATCAATTATTACAGCTGCTGAGTAAATAAATAGATTGAAGAAAGGTGGTTTTGTCAAGGACTAGTAGGAATTCTGTTCCAGGTGGAGCCAGTTAGGTGTGAATTGGTGGCAGGTAGACAAAAGCTACGTAAAGCAGCTGTTGAGAAAGAGCTGCACTGTTACTCGGTGACAAAAAGTCAAGTAGTTGACCAGGGGACAGAAACAAAGAGACTGAAAAAACTGTAACATTTAGAAGCATGTGGCCACTACAGTGTCAGGTAGAATGATTGCCTTCCTGGATGAACTCATCCAAGAAGATTTCATTTGTGAACGTTGTTGGCATGTTGAAGTCTTAGAGATCAAATCTGTGATCTTGAGGCTCAACTTGTTGATCTGCGCTGTATTAGAGATATAGAGGAATTTGTCAATCAGCCCATGAGAGAGATGGTGTGCACGCCTAAACCTAGGAGAGTTGAGAGCAGGAAAGTGTAGAGAACTGCTGGGTTACAGTTAGGTCGTAACCGCAGAAAAGGGAAGTAGTTCTAGTAGGAGACTCAATCCTTGGAGGTATAGATCACACAGTGTGTTCTAGTGATAAGGAGACCTGCAAGATATCTTGCCTGCCTGGTGCTCAGGTTGTAGATCTCCCTAAACTAGTAGATGGGCTACTGGCCAAAGCCAGGGGGAATCCCCTGGTCATGGTCCACATTGGAACCAATGACATAGGAAAATGAAGGACAGAGGTTCTGCTAGACAAAGACTAGGAACAAGGTCAGGATGTGGACATAACAGATGTGGCTATTATAATGGGGGATTTCAATTTCCCAAACAATGAGTGGGCAAGCCTAGTTGGGACTGCAGAAGTATAAATAGAAATGGTTGAGATGGTAAACAACTGCTTTCTTACTCAATTCGTCAAGGAAACAACCAGAAAGAGAGCATGCATTGACTTGATCTTTTCAAATGGCCAAGATAGAGTCAGATGGACACTAATTAGAGAACCAATGGCAAACTGTGATCACCATATGATTAGCTTTGAGGCTACTTAGCCTGGAGTGCACTGGATACAGATTCAGTTGAAAATTGATGGTTATATTTTAAGAATATTCTACTTGGGGCTCAGGAGAAATGTATACCAAAACTTAGCAAATTGAGGACCAAAAAACAATGGCCAAAATGGTTTAATAGAAGTATGCAAAACATAGCTAAAGAAAGAAAATGCTGTATAGCACATACAAAAGGGATATAGACTAAACCAAATACAATGAATATGTTGAACTGCAAAGAGATCTTAAGAAAGGAATCAGGAAAGCAAATAGGGAAATAGAAAGAAACATAGCTCTTGGAGCTAAAGCGAATGCAAAGAGTTTTTACAATACTACAACAGCAAGAAGACAATAAGGGAGGAAGTGAAACAGATAGAGGGCAAAAAAGGAAGTATCTTGGAAAACAAACAAGACGTGGCAAATGTTCTAAATGAGTATTTCACAGAGGTTTTTACAAAAGAAAAAAATGATAAAATGCCACAGGTTAACAATCCAGAGAGAGATCAGGATAAATGAGGAGGAGGTACTGAAGGGAATAGCAGAATTAAAATTAAACAAATCACCTGGGCCAGATGGTATATTTCCAACAGTACTTAAAGAAATTAGGTAAATTATTCATAGTCCGCTAACTCAAATATTCCAAATGACACTTAGAACAGGGGATGTGCCAACTGACTGGACGGCGGTAAACGTCATACCAATCCACAAGAAAGGGGACAAAACAGCCAGGAAATTACAGACCAATCAGTCTCACCTGCATTACTTGTAATATTAGTCCTTTACTCTCCTGTAAGATAGCACTTTACAACATTTTATAATGCCCTTGCATTAATAAAACTTGTATTATTAATTTCCCCTTTGCTCTCTTTCCCGTAGCCCTTGACTGTGACCTAACATCTTGATTGCATTTCGCTTTTACATTCTAGGATGTATGACCTCACTCATTGCATTTATTGGAATTGGAATTGGAATTTGTAAAATGTATTATGCTTTGAATTGCTTTGTATAATGTAAATTTGTATAATGTAATGTGAATTTGTAATGTTTGATGCCTTGATGTAGTGTATTCTTGCACTTTTTATTGTGCTTACGTTTTGTAAGTCGCCCTGGATAAGAGCATCTGCCAAGGAATAATAATAATAATTACTTGTAAAATGTTGGAAAAAATAGAGGAGCATCTTAATGAAAACCATATTCTTGGAGATAGTCAACATGGGTTTAGATGAGGCAGATCATGTCTTACTAATTTATTAGATTTTTTTGAACATGCAACTGCAGCTGTAGATCATGTGAAAGCATATGATATGATATACTTAGATTTTCAAAAAGCTTTTTATAAGGTTCCACACCAAAGACTGATCCTCAAATTGGAAGCTGTAGGCATTCAGGGTAATGCAAGTAGATGGATTATGAACTGGTTGCTGTATAGGAAACAGAGGGTGTCGATTAGAGGAGTCACTTCTAACTGGAGTGAGGTTGTTATTGGAGTTCCACAGGGATCAGTACTAGGGCCTTTGTATTTTCTAATCTATATTAATGATCTGGACTCTGGGATAGTTAGCAGACTTGTCAAATTTGCAGATGATACTAAAATAGGTGGCTCAGCAGATACAATCTTGGCAGCACAGGCTATTCAAAGGGACTTAGATATTATTCAGTTGAGGGCTGACACCTGGCAGATGAAATTCAATGTGGACAAGTGCAAGGTAATACATGCAGGTAACAAAAATGTCCATTATAATTACACTATAGGAGGAATAGAACTAGATGAAGTAACGCACGAGAAAGACTTAGGAGTCTATGTAGACTCCTAACAATGTGGGGAAGCAATAAAAAAGTCAAACAGAATGTTAGGGTATATTGTCAAAAGTGTAGAATTTAAAACAAGGGCAGTAATGTTAAGACTGTACAATGCATTAGTTAGAGCTCATCTGGATACTGTGTACAGTTCTTGGCAACCAGACTTATTCCAGGTCTGAAGGGAATGTCCCACTCGGAGAGACTGAGGGAACTGAATCTTTTCACCCTGGAACAGAGGAAACTATGTGGGGACTTGATTCAAGTCTTCAAAATCATGAAAGGCATCGACTACATCAAACCAGAGGAGCTTTTCCAGATCAGCAGGGACACATGGACCCAGGGACACAAATGGAAATTGGTCTTCAAGGCATTCAAGATGGAAAACAGGAGACACTTCTTTACACAGAGAGTTGTCACAATCTGGAACAAACTCCCCAGCAATGTGGTTGAAGCTGAAAATATGGGAACATTTAAAAATAAACTGGATAGTATCCTTTGATCACTTAGTTATTAATGGACACCAAACGAGCAGGATGGGTCGAATGACCTCCTTTCGTTTGTAAACTTTCTTATGTTCTCATGTTTAAACAAGTTAACTTATTATATTCAAGGTTTGTTTTTCTTCATACATTTTACTGTTTTACATTTTGCTAGTGGCAAAAGAACAACCTGTTGAATCAATCTTCTACTTTCAAAATAAAATTGAAACACCATAAATGCACACACTCGATAATACAATATTCATCTTTGACTTAACACCTTCCTTTCATACTGCATGTCAATTTAAATTAATACTTAAATGCACACCTTCTCAAGATGACATAAAAAGAGTATTAAAGGCACCTGGTTAGCAGCCTGTTACTGTTACATTTCCTGGGACAGAAGTATTAATCAGTAAGAGCCTTTTATTACAGTTAAATAAGTTAATATTTGCAGTATTATGTACATCAAGTTCATTTGAATTAATGGGGCACTGAAGGTCCATATAAATTAGTATGCCAATATCGTATTTGCAACTCATCTCTAATAAGGGTATTGTGAAAATGGGGGAAATGTTTGGAAATGGGGGGAGTGTCTGCAGGCACCAGTGAAGCATGGTGGAGTTTCCTTGCAAGTTTGGGGCTGCATTTCTGCAAATGGAGTTGGGGATTTGGTCAGAATTAATGGTCTCCTCAATGCTGAGAAGTACAGGCAGATACTTATCCATCATGCAATACCATCAGGGAGGCATCTGATTGGCCCCAAATGTATTCTGCAGCATGACAACGACCCCAAACATACAGCGACAGTCATTAAGAACTATCTTCAGCGTAAAGAAGAACAAGGAGTCCTGGAAGTATTGGCATGGCCCCCACAGAGCCCTGATCTCAACATCATCAAGTCTGTCTGGGATTACATGGAGAGAGAGAAGCAACTGAGGCGCCTAAATCCACAGAAGAACTGTGGTTAGTTCTCCAAGATGTCTGGACCAACCCACCTGCCGAGTTCCTTCAAAAACTGTGTACAAGTGTACATAGAAGAATTGATGCTGTTTTGAAGGCAAAGGGTGGTCACACCAAATATTGATTTGATGTAGATTTTTCTTCTGTTCACTCACTTTGCATTTTGTTAATTGATAAAGATAATCTATTAACATGTCTAATTTTGAAAGCATTCTTACTTTACAGCATTTTTTCCACACTTGCCTGTACTGTACATAAATAAATTATCTGGTATCATCTTACTGGTACAGTTGGTTAACTAGTAGCGAAATAAAAAATAGTTAACGTATAGTCAATGTTTAAACAATAAAAATAAAAGAGCTTAAAAACATAGATCATGATCCCCCCCGCCGAAATTACATTGGTTAAAAAAAAAATGTAAATTGACGGAATATAGAAATTGTGCAGCACCGTGAGACACTTGTACGTATGTGGGGCACTATAATACATTTTAATTGATTGAGGATTGATGTAATCCTGTTGCTGTTGATTTTAAATATTGCTAAATTATTAATTGCCAACCTCTACAATTTATCATTCATAAACAAAAGAATTTACAACACACTTGCATGCTTTCTACTTATTTTCTTTTTTATATTTGAATAACGTTTAAGATAAAATAAACATTGAATATGTTAATGTTTAAAATGAAAAAAAAATTACATTCCTATTCACATGCACAATACTGATGTTGTGTGCCACCATCCCTGCCTACTGCTCACCATTGCTTACTGCTTCACCTGCAGCCTCTGCCCTGACTTTGCTGTCGCTTCTCCTTCTTCTGCTGCTGATTCTCTAGTTCTCTTCAGAATGCATTTTGCTGGTGCTGGCACTAGTTGCACTACTACCAAATAAGTCGTTTCCTACATTTTGCTGCTTCTGATTCAAGGAACTCCATTAACTTTTCAGCCCCACCTTTGCATTTTTATTGTATTGTTTTTCCATGATTTTGTTTATTACATTGAATCAAAGACTCCCGGCTCTGTCACTGTCAGTGTGTGTGAGGGAAGGGAAAGGGCGGGGTTAAGGGCTGCAACCAGTCCTCTTTCACAAAAGTCTGACGTGTTCGTGCTATACTTCATTGGAAAGCCCTGGATGATCTCTCTCAGATATTAAATGTAATATTTCACACCTTACAGGGTCTATTGAGCCTGCCCAGGAGATAATAATACAGCTATGGAAAAATTAAGAGACTCCAAGGTCAGAAATCAATGTTAAGTGGTCTCAATCTATCCAGAGCTGTATATATGTAAAAACAAATTGTAGGTTTGTCGAGCCCACGGGCCCACTCGGAATCCTCCTGGTGCTCCAGATGGCCAGTCCACTACTGCCCATACATATACGTCTTTGCTCATACTGCTTGCAAAGTCTTGTTTGTAAGGTTGTGACATTATAGCGTTTTGCTGGTTTCTGACCGCCTGTGTTTCTGAACTTTGACAGTCTCTTGTTTACTCGTTTTCTTTTGGATTATTTACCTTGCCTTGTTTGCCTCTTCCCTTGACCGCTTGCTTGTCTCTTCTGTTACGATTCTTGGTTTGCTCTTCATGCTCTGTTTGACAGCTCTTGATTATTCATTTGTTTCATCGACCTGTGGATCTCCATTAAGTTTAGCCCGGCACTTGAGTCCAAGACCCTTGGCTTTAGGAAAATTATAATGGAAGTGTCTAACATAATTAAAGCAGATTTCAAACTCTTTCTGTTGGCAGCATATCTTAAGGAAAATGTGTAGCTTACCTTTTTTAATAAAATAGCAACACATGTGAGGGTATCAATATAGGCCGCTGTCTGATTAATGAAGAAAAGTTGCAATAACTCTGCAAAGGAATATATTTTATTGGCATGTTCCTCATCAATAACAACCACCAAAAACATATGCAGCAGAGAAACTGTAATTCTCATGGAAATCACCAATACTTTCAATTTGTTATGTTTTTTAAGAGCTTTTTATCAATTGTGTAATTCTTTGTTGAAAGAATTAAGTTTCTGCTTAAGTGTGCAACAGTTTGAGCAGTTAATTCCAGGATGTAGCTGACACAGTCTCTCCCAACCAAAAAGGTTTTAACAATGAGGTGTCAATCAGACATAGGCGTGGGGGAATAGGATTCAAATTAACATGTTTCTCCTCATGAAAATTAAATGAAATTACAAATACAAAGGAGCAAAGAATCATCACTTAATCTTCCCACTGCAGAGGGTTAATTTAACAAAAGCAAAATGAAATGCCTCATTTTGAAAACTTGTTAGTAAATCTTACGTGATGATAGGGTTGATTGGATGTCAATCAGACAGAAAACAGGAGAAACCTAAAGAGCTCAGGTGACGTTTACTGTTACAGGAAGGAGCCAAAGCGGTGGCTTCACTAACAGGAAGCTGTGATAGAGGCTGGAGTGTGCTGTGATCTCTACACGGCGCTACCTTCTTCCTCCTGCTGCTGCTGCTTCACAGCCTTCTCGGTTGCTGGGTTAAGGCTTGCCCCCTTCCCTGCATTGGGCCTCAAGCTGTCCTCTTTTCCCTTGCCTGACATTACGCCGCTTCCTGTCTGTTCAGTGGGATTTGTCTTGCCTTGTTTCGGCTTTGGGATCTTTTCCGAGTTGGCCTCGTTGTTCTTAGGGGGGCTCCCGCTTGACTGTACGCCTTTGCCTTTGGAGTTGGTCTGCTTCGGGAGACTATCATAGGCCCCACCCTCAGCTGCTCTGCCGCTCTGTTCCAGACGTTTCTTCTCGGCCTTCTCAGCTAACTTCTGTTTCCTCAGCAATTTAAAGTTGGCGATGGCCTTAAACCCCTCAACGATGGTCTTGCCCATCGTCTGAGCCAACTGCTTCTTCTTCTCCTGTTCGGATACCTGGAGCTGCTGGATCTCCTCTTGCATGGCCTGGGCCCTTTCCTGGAAGCCCTTCTCCATCAGCAGCTCCTGCTCTCTCAACTTACTCTTCATCGCTGTCTCTGCCTCCTCCTGGGCCCTGGCAACTTCCAGCTCCATTTTGAGCTGATGGAACACAAAACAAACAGACTGAAGAAAAGATCCTCAGCCCAGAACAGGTTAGGTGGAGCACAGAGCAACAACATGGCCAATCTTAGTATTGAGAGAAGATAGTGAGGCAACCTTCAAAGCAAGCATTCGAGGAACCCACCTGAGCAGATAACATGGACTATATTCATAAAACTGAAAACAAATAGTTAGCCATTCTTCATAATGCAAAAATAAGTGCTGAGCTGTGGAACTGTGAAATATGGGAATAATAAAAATAAAATACAAAGTTATATAACTTTTTAGGTACCATTGAGAGCTTTTTCTTAATATGGGCATCTATCTATCTACACTCACCTAAAGGATTATTAGGAACACCATACTAATACTGTGTTTGACCCCCTTTCGCCTTCAGAACTGCCTTAATTCTACGTGGCATTGATTCAACAAGGTGCTGAAAGCATTCTTTAGAAATGTTGGCCCATATTGATAGGATAGCATCTTGCAGTTGATGGAGATTTGTGGGATGCACATCCAGGGCACGAAGCTCCCGTTCCACCACATCCCAAAGATGCTCTATTGGGTTGAGATCTGGTGACTGTGGGGGCCAGTTTAGTACAGTGAACTCATTGTCATGTTCAAGAAACCAATTTGAAATGATTCGACCTTTGTGACATGGTGCATTATCCTGCTGGAAGTAGCCATCAGAGGATGGGTACATGGTGGTCATAAAGGGATGGACATGGTCAGAAACAATGCTCAGGTAGGCCGTGGCATTTAAACGATGCCCAATTGGCACTAAGGGGCCTAACGTGTGCCAAGAAAACATCCCCCACACCATTACACCACCACCACCAGCCTGCACAGTGGTAACAAGGCATGAGGGATCCATGTTCTCATTCTGTTTACGCCAAATTCTGACTCTACCATCTGAATGTCTCAACAGAAATCGAGACTCATCAGACCAGGCAACATTTTTCCAGTCTTCAACTGTCCAATTTTGGTGAGCTTGTGCAAATTGTAGCCTCTTTTTCCTATTTGTAGTGGAGATGAGTGGTACCCAGTGGGGTCTTCTGCTGTCTTCTGATGTAGCCCATCCGCCTCAAGGTTGTACGTGTTGTGGCTTCACAAATGCTTTGCTGCATACCTCGGTTGTAACAGGTGGTTATTTCAGTCAAAGTTGCTCTTCTATCAGCTTGAATCAGTTGGCCCATTCTCCTCTGACCTCTAGCATCAACAAGGCATTTTCGTCCACAGGACTGCCGCATACTGGATATTTTTCCCTTTTCACACCATTCTTTGTAAACCCTAGAAATGGTTGTGCGTGAAAATCCCAGTAACTGAGCAGATTGTGAAATACTCAGACCGGCCCGTCTGGCACCAACAACCATGCCACGCTCAAAATTGCTTAAATCACCTTTCTTTCCCATTCAGACATTCAGTTTGGAGTTCAGGAGATTGTCTTGACCAGGACCACACCCCTAAATGCATTGAAGCAACTGCCATGTGATTGGTTGGTTAGATAATTGCATTCATGAGAAATTGAACAGGTGTTCCTAATAATCCTTTAGGTGAGTGTATATATCTATATATCTATATATATCTTTCCCGGTGAGGTGCTTATGGTGTAACAGTAGACAACAGGCAACAGTATGCATCAGCAGTGCTGGTGAGATGGCACCAGAAACCCACACGTACATTCAGCTGTCGTATACTCTCCTGGTGGCTCCTCTCCTCATCCTCATGCATCCTCTCCACCAGCCGTCGCTTCTCCTCCTCCACCTTCTTCTCCTGCTCCATTCTGAATGCCCTCTCCTGCTCCTCTGTGGCAGACAAAAGGAACATCAGTCACAGCAGTGGATGGAAGTGGGGCAGTGCCAGTCTCAGCCACACAGGTCACAGAAGGGAAGGTGGACAGTGTTCAGGTATAGGCTCAGACCTGGCATATGAATCCCAGTGTGGGTAAGTGCAAGGTATCACATGCCAGTAATCGGGTGTTGCAGGGTAAATATCCAATGGTAGGTAGAGACTGAGAAAAAGCAACACTTCCTCAAAGATTTGGAGTTTGTGTACTCATTACTTTTCTTCATTTAGACACTCTGGCGAAGTAATAAACAAAAAGCCTGACAAAACACTTGGATTTATTGTTTTTTTAAATGTAAAGACTCTGAAATTTGCTAGTTAGAGTTCATTTGGAATATGGGCTTCAGTTCTAGTCACCACACTGTCAAAAAGATATAGGCTTCATTGGCAATCAATAGAGAGCCACCTGACTGACTCTAGCTCTGAAGGATGGTTATATGGAGACTGAACGTTTACTGGAAGAGAGATGATAAGATGTCTGGAAGTAGGAGTCTGGGGAGACACAACAACTCAATGTATCATCTGACACAGATCTGTCCTTAACAACAAATCAAAGCATTTACTAAATAATACAATACAAAATAAACATACAGAAGGAAGAATGATTGGCTGCGACTAATCTAGTGAGTAAAAAGCAACATCATTTAATAGAAGGTCTAATCAACTGATGACACCTCAAGGCTTTGATCAATTGACAACTATATATACAGTACACACACACATACACATTTACATACACCCATTATTTAATAAAATATGAAAATGATTAAGCAAATCACCAACAGGTGGCAGCAAACCAAGATCCTTGGGAATTGTTCACAGACCAAAATTGCTTTCAATTGCTTTAGGTTACAGAAATACACTTATGCAAATATAAAAGCTCCATTTTAAACCTGGAGTGACAGACAGAATCACACACATGGACGCACACCCTTATTTCTTTTGAGGGTAACCTTGAATGTTTTTTTTAAATAAAGATAGGCCAAATCCATATACAATATAAATAGTTATGTAATAACGGATCATTGGGAGACTTTTACAAAGAATAAGTGCTTAATGACAATAACCGATTCATAAAGGAAATGCTAGAGAAACATATGCAGGACTGTATGTAGACCATTACACTAGTTTGAATCAACTTGCCCCTGAGGAACATCACAGCAACAGAGTTCATTTAAACATTCTCTTCATGCTCTTGTACTCGAAGATAGAAGCCACCGTCCGGAGGCCTTCGCTAAGCACAGGCAGGATGGTGTTGGTAAAAACATTGCCCTTGGACTCTTCCTTGAGGCCCTGGATCTCCTTCTGCATCATGGAAGCCTTCTCCTGGAAGCCCTTCTTCAGCAGTTCCTCCTGCTCCCTCAGCTTGGAGTCCAGGGCTCTCTCGGCCTCCCGCCGTCTGCTCTCCATCTCCTCTCTCATCTTCTCCTCTGCCAGCCGCAACCTCTTCTCGTTGCTCTTGCGTTCATCCTCTAGGGTCTTCTCCATCTCCAGTCGCTTCTGCTCTTCCATTCTCTTCTGCTGTTCAGCAAGGGCCGTCCTCTCTCTCTCTGCTGCACTCATTTTGGTTGGATATTGGGAAGGAGGAGGGAGGGAGGGAGGGAGAGAAAAAAATACCACTGAAGTTTTGTTTTTGTTATTTTCGGAATAGGAAGGTGTTCTGTGGTGCCAAAATCAGACGATGTCACACTGATACTTATATCCATCTCACACCAGCATGAGCAATCTTAAGAGACACTAGGCAGTTGTACTTTGGACATCTCTGCATAACACTCTGTAACTCCAAGGCAAAGACCTGAGGAATTGATGTCTGCTGGAGGACGGGCACCATTCTTACACAGCTGTGGCTATTCACTAGCAGAAGCAGATAATCTTCCTGCTCAGCTATACCTAGCTCATTCCTAACATTGGTCAACAAGTTTATTTTAAGAACTCACAGCCAGGTGAGGGACACAACCTGGATTTGTGCTTTCAGTCACCAGTTCTAGGTATTATCGGAAGAAATCTAAAGGCTTGTCCCTGATCATCCAGTTTTTGGCTGTCAAATATCAGTCTTAAGCGTCAACAAAAAATCCATCAAAATGGAATTGCATTTGCAGCTAAACCACTTCAGTGATATTTTTCTTTGGTGGGGGAGGGGAGTGGTGGCAGGGCAGGGGCTGGGGAAGGGAATGATCCCTTTTTGTGGATAATGAAAGTTTTTCAAATGCACAATCATTTTCTTAGTTATCAGTTGTTAAGATACCAGTTCTACAGCCACTGGAAAATATTTGGCCGGGAGTTCCAACTTGATACTGGCTGATCACCATTCCCCCATTGAACTTGTACTACCCTCAGTCTTGCCCTGTACCCTTCCCCAACCTAGAGCTTTTGAAGAGTTATTGGTGCTGTAAGAGTTTGAAGCACATGCAGGCAACAGAGAACACTGAATCACACATATTGTAGTAAACGTGAAACGGGTAATTCAGATATTAATTTGCATGTACATACAGGTGAATTGTATAAATAGTGAATCACACCCCAAGGCTTTTTACTATGTTGTAAGTCCGGCTTACCAGCAATTTGTTTCTCGTTTTCACTGAGTTTCTGGTCAGCTTGAAGCACAGAGTTGGATTCAACGTCCTTCTCCTTCAGAAACTGATCCAAAACCTCCTCAGCCTGCAAAGCAAATGGGCACACATTATTTTTCTATTCAGACAATCTTAAGAAGAAATAAATGAAATCTATCTGGATATTAATATGAGATCTACAGAATCAAGCTCATTGTCCATTGAGAACATTATTGCAAATAAAACCATCCTTTTCCAAACCCCTAAAATGGTATCAGCATGATCTCTGGCTGACTATCTGTCTAACCAAATTAAACTCATCTCGTCTTTGTTCAAGTAGTAGAACAGTCTGGATTAAAGCATGTCCTTCTTTCTCCTACTAAAGTGGAGGGTTTTGGACCCCGATGAGCAACATGGGATCCTGCAGTTTGGTGTGTGTGCCTACCTTCACTCCTTTGTTGGGCTTGGCACGGTATTGTGCAACAATGGCATCACGGTCTACACAGTATAGCTCGTAGCCGCCTGGCTTGGCAAAAAAGCCATCCTTAAGCTTTTTGGCCATCGGAGTGGACAGATCCTTCAGCAGGGCACAACAGACTTTCTCAGAGATGTCTTCGTTCTCCATGAGCAGGGTCGTGTAATGCTCTGCTATCTTTTCCTGGGGATGACAAGATTTCAGGAATACAGGGTTGGTCAAGAAACAAGAGATGTTAGACATGTGCAACTTCCAGGGCAACCATATAATGGGAAGGCTAGGTACTGTCCTATGAAAATGGAAATGGTCAAGAAGTACATGCAGAACCCCTATCTCAGTTGCTGGAGGGACCACGTTACTATGCCTCACCTCTCAATCAGACTTGGGCTCAAATGCATTTGAAAATACTTTTCTCACCCGTCTAGTAGGAGCATTGCCTGCGTTCGAACCCACAATCTCCTGGCTGTGCAACTCATCCTGAGCTCCAGGTGAAGGTTATCATCAGATGAGTTACTCAAAAGCCCATTTCCTTCATATTCATATACTATAGAACTGCAGTCTTCTACTGACAGGATCACACTTCCCTCTAATTCACAGGGTCCTAAGGAGCGAGAGCTTGGAAAGAAATGTCCGCCTACCCCCAGGACCTTCATGTGCTGGGCATCATTGTCTTTGAAGGACCTCTTCATGAAAGCTTCAAGTGCAAGTGTTTCCCAGTGCTGGTGCTGATGAGAAATCTCATCCATGCTCACTGGGAAGACCAGGGCACCTTTCATCCCGTTCTGGTACAAGGAAAGTCCCTCCTGCACTGCTGCCTGATTCTCAATCTGTGCCATCGTCACCACGGCGTTCTCCAGGCAGGGTACAGAACCACTGGAGATGGTTTCCACGTAGGTGCTCACCAGGATGCCCAGCACTGGGACCACAGAATTGACAGATGGGAAGGTTATTGCTAAAACACTCCACAAGCTGCAAAAGTGATTTATGTGATGCTTGTGAAAACCCCTCTTAATTTGGAAGATTAGCCCAGCAGTACAGAGACAGTTTAAATCCAGTATTGCAAACATCTAGCTGTCAACACCTGATGGTTTTTGGGAAATAATAGGATATGAGACTCAACCCAGAAAGTTACAAAAAACTGAGGATAAACTTTGGGGTGATTTTTTGTGTAACACTATCTTCTCTGCTGTTTGTCGTTATGGAATTTCAATTGTCAAGCTGTGAATGACAATTGTTGCATAATAAACTGTATACCAGTGATCCTCCCTTATCTAAATCTGAGCTTTTGAGCATATGGGGAACTAAAAATAAATACATTGACAAAGAATCACAAAGAAACAGCTTTAGTTTGCTCTGAAATTATTCTTGCATTTCTGTGAAATGGACAGACGGACATAGGATTTGAACGCTATGAGGATCTTCCTGAGTGTTACACATTATCACACGAAGATGACTAAATAAGCCAGTGGAAACATAAGCACAAGGCTTTGTTTTTTGTTGTTGTTGTCTAGCAAAGCCTCAGTGAAGACGCCGGCTTACTCACTCCTCCCAGTGACCTGGTGTCCTCCTTGTACGGTTTTGATGGGACTCTGGTTGAAGACGTGATCACAGAAGTGTTTGGTGGTAGCCAGGAAGGAACTGCTTAGCTGGCTCTCCTGCAGGGTCTCCAGGCGGATCATGTCATCTGGGGAAGCTGGGGTCCCAAAAACGAAGCAACGCCGTGAGGGGAAGAAGTTACGGATGCACTGCCGGGGGAGGTTGTAGTCTGACACTTTCTTATTGCTGCCTGGAGGTACAGGAGACACTGTTATGCAGAGCTGCACAATGTTCAAGCACATTTCTCAGTTTACAGAATAAAAGAAAATAATAAATCATACTAATAACTGTAAATCTAATCTCCAGTCATTTCCCATTTTTTGCAAATTTGGAGTTGCCAGTTGCTCAACTCAACCCACTGCTCTAAACTTTCCAGGAAACAACTAACTAGTATCTGATTGAACCTGAATTGCTGTTCTCTGTACCTTTGAAACACCTACAGCTCCCCGGGCAACTGTGTGATGTCTTACCTTTCTTGAGGCTGAGAGCATGTTCCAGATACTGGTCCTCGCTCACCGACCTCCCATCAATCTTCAGCTCCAGGGTGAAGTCCCGCACTGCCCACACAAAAATGGGGAAGAAGCGCACATATTGAGTGTCCTCTTCCTCATCCTCCTCCTCTTGGCCTGGCTTGGCCTTTCCTGGAGATTTCACCTTGATCAGGTCAGTCAGCTCTGTCACATATCTTCAGCAGCTCAGGAATAACAGGATCTGAACTCCTATACTTAATCCAGGGCTGTAATCCCCAATGTGGTCCTCTGAATTTCCCCAGAAAACATACCTTTGCATCATGTTATGTGAGGAGTTAAATTCAAAACAAGGGGCAGGAAAGAAGCCCTTCCATCTACTGCAAGTTCTCTGTCCTACTGGTTCTCATTCCAGTTAATTTATTGAATCAGTCATTGGCATAACTGGATGTACATTGACATTGCTCATAGGTTTTTATCTATGCATCTTGCTTGGTTGGCTCCCTCCAGGACCAGAAGCTATTATCACTGGTCTAGTATTACATTTATCAGGACTCTGCACCACACTACCTTAATTGGTTTCCAGCAGCTGTCAATGGTTCAGGAAACTGCCAAACAGCCCCTTCAAATTCCACCACCCACTACCTCCATTCATAGAACACAACCCTCATATCGTAGCATTTATTGTCAACTATAACTGAATCGACAGTAAAACATGTCGATACATCTACAGCTGTCTCTGTTAATAAAGATGTCTACCCTACTCTATGTTTCTTCCAGTACTCTACAGGAGTAGAGGTTCTTCCTAAATCACCAGACACTTATATATATTCTTAGCATTCTTTCCAAAAGTGTAACTGAATTAGGTTATGAGAACACTTGGGGCTTGGGACACAGCCAAGAGAAAGGATACTGCAGATTCTCCAGGGCATTGTTATCGATGGTCCCCTTGCTGTTGTAGATCAGCGTGCTGCTCAGAAGGATAGCCAGGGCGAAAATCCAGCAGTCATTCTTTTGGTCGCCCTAAAAAGATACCCCCCCATTAACTCGGGGACACAGGGGGCAAAATCTGTGCT
This sequence comes from Amia ocellicauda, assembly GCF_036373705.1. Taxonomy (NCBI): domain Eukaryota; kingdom Metazoa; phylum Chordata; class Actinopteri; order Amiiformes; family Amiidae; genus Amia; species Amia ocellicauda. The sequence goes on along the minus strand of NC_089861.1, from coordinate 28,814,420 downwards.
CCATGTATGTCACACTATACAATTTAACAGGCAGCTTCTCACTACCAGTAGTGTGGAGTAGTGGTTAGGACTTTACCTAGATTGCTCCAGTTATTTCCCAGCTGTATAAATGGGTAAAATGTATACAAATAATGTGATATCTTATAACAATTAAAATATATACATATCTTATATCTTATATGTGAAACACTTAGTAGGAGAAACATTATAATTTGTGAAAAAAAGAGCGGTAATGTGCGATCTCCACCATCACTGGTGGCAAATTACACACAGATTATACTGACCAGAGACTGGACAATGGCTGTTTTAAGTACACTCTAAAAAATAAAGGTTCTTTGGGGTTCTACTTAGCACCTTTTTGGTTATTGCTACCAAATTTGGGAACATTTAAAACAATGGTTCCAAATTTAAGAATCTAATTTGCACACAGTTTAAAAGGGCCATAAATTGTATTATAATGACAAGATTTAATGTGTATAGCTGCTTAATCATACCGTTTGGCTTAAAACTTCATTTTGTCTTTCTCAGTGTATAGTTCTACATGTTACTCATGTCTTTTAAAATTCATCTTTTATGGGTGAGAAGGGTGTTTCACAAATAGCACCATACATGGTTAATAATTTGTATTTAATCTGGTCATTAAAACACAGTTTTATTAAAATCCTATGTCCTTTGCGGTGTCCCGCCTCTTTAGCTTTGATCCCCTACTTGCTCACCTTCTCCACGTCCCCCAGCCCCTCGGTGTCTAGCAGCACCAGGGTCAGGTCAGGCTTAGTGGGGTGAGGGACACACCACATCCAGATGCCCTTGGTGTGGGACTGGATGGTGGAGCCCAGGGCAAATCCTAAAGCAACAGACAGGATAGACAAAGTGGGCACACAAAGTATATAGCTGAGCTAGAGGTGAGCACTTCTGTTAGACCTTAGCTCCTTCTAATGACCTGGTAAATGCCTGAACCATCAAAGTGCTTTGTTTCTGGCCCAATGCCATTACCAATTTCACTCCTTCTATTAGGTTTAGGGGGCTGTTGGTGACTTGATTGTAAATGGTTTAAAACCTGTTATCTACATCCTGTGTGAATTACAACTAGGGCCAAATTAAAGGAGCTCGGAAATCTTAGAATGGAGACAGGCTGAAATATGAAGAGAGAAAGAGCAACAAGATGATGATAGCCTGAAGGAAGTCTGAATCCTTTGAAAACATGAGAGCAGAACAGAAAACATACAATGTGGGTTTTGTTTTACTTTCTGATGTATAAAGACTGAAAATAATCATCAGGGATGAGGAGAGACATGTGTCTTAGAAGAAATAAAATAATTATGCATTTTATTTTTATTTTCAGCAGAGAAGGCTGTTATTGATGGTAGGGTCAATCCTTATAAATAACTGACTATTGAGCATAAATATATTTTGTACCAATTAAAAACAACTGGACCAGCACATGAACTGTGCAGATGAGATTCTGTAAATTAATCCCTTCATTTCTTCCCACTCACAGAAGATTACTCAACACAGACACAAATCTCTAACTGCAGTGTTATCCTATATCCAGTCCCTCCCACAATTGAACAATCAGCGCTATTATCATGCATGCAACCCGGTGCTAAATAGGGAAACCCCAAGCTGGTTTATTCCCCAGTGACTCACCCTCTCTCTGCCCCGCCAGCTTGTTCATGAGGTAGGATTTTCCAGTGCGGTACATTCCAACCACAGACACGGCCACCACCGGCTGGCGGATCCCGTCCAGGATTTGAAGCGCCAGTGGATTAACGTGGAGCTGGCTGTCCGATCCGTTCTCGATCAGGCACACGGGGCTTGGCATGGACACTGTGTTGCTTGCCATGGCTTCTGTTAACAGACACATAGAGGGACACTTAGTGACTCAGTCAGGGCTGGTGCAAAGGTCCCAGGCTGTTACTATTGCTGTGCAGTATGTACAGTATGCATGCTAGAACACAATTGAAGGGTGAATAACATTTTGTGGCATATTCTACTTTGTAGTTTATCAGTGTAATTTTACCGCATCCCTGATTTTGTCATCCTGGAAAACCCGCCTAGTTTGCACAATTGTTGAGCTGTGCCTGGATATGTTGAAACTTATTATGCAGTTTGGAAATGGAAGCAGAGTAGCAGGCATCACACAGAATTAATGGATGTCACCTATTTCTCCATTACCTCTTTCAAACCATCAGTTGTACAAGAATAGTGTTGAACACTTTGGCTTGGATTAAATCAAAACTTTGACACACCTGCCAATAGAAATATACAGAAGTGTACTCATTTTTAGTAAACTGCTACTTTCTTCTAATCATAAATGACTCCCTTAATTTCTTCCCACTGCATTACTGAAGTTAGAGATTTGTGTCTGTGTTAAGCGTTATCCTATATCCATTCCCTCCCTAAAGTTATCTAAAAATATCCCCAAGACTGCAGGGGTGAGAAAAATAGGCAATTGAAATGGTGCAAAGTTTATTTTTAATCATCCTCTATATAGAAAAGACAACAAAGGAGGGTATGAGGTCCCAGATTATCACTGTATTAGTACATAGATCATTTATAGGAACATTAACAAACACAATAACATCAATCACATGAAAAAGGCATAATCAGGTAAAGCATGCAAGAACTATAATGCTGCTCTGCAAACACTGATGTAAAGAGAAGACAGAGATGGATAGATAGATAATCCAAACTAATCTTTCTTTCAAGGGTGTTGATTATGCATCAAGGCACCAATCACAAACAATGAAAAAAGCGGTTTCCAGACCATGTCAAATTCTGGGGATTCATGGTGAACTCTTGCAGTTAGTCTCTCAAAGTACTGTGCATTCTGTCCTTCATTCGAGTCAGGTGAAAGTGAAAGTTTTGTGAAATAACGTCCTGCTTTTGCAAGAGTGAGAAGTGAGAGCGAGTATTCCGCCTGCTGTTTGGAATGGAAGCCGCACCCGGCAGGGCCCTGCTTGTGGCAGTACTGTTTGTGAGGTGCAAGACCATTTTAAGAGATAACTGACCTGCAGGCGAAGTAGAGTTTAATGTGTGGCACGCGTTTCCAAATATGCTATCAATCGACAAAATTTTTTGCCAAGGGGCTGTGACACTGGAATCACAGACCAAGATGAGGGACATGCAGATCTGCGCAAGCACCACTGATTTGTTCCTTATCTCTAGCACAGTGGCCACCCTCAGCTGATCCAGTGTGGTTAACAGGAGAAATTAATTCCTCTTTGCAAAGAGTTCTCCACACTCTGTGACATCCAACATACCCGTGTCTGCTTTACCAGGATCTCACTATGCTTAAGTAAGCATCACTGTACTAGCACCATGGCATACCACTGAACTTTATAAGGGCCCTGATGGGGAAGGGGGAGTGGGGGGGGGTTTCCCTGCAAGATTCAAAGGGCTATTCCTTACATTCCTTACATTCCTTACTTTGGGAAACCAAACAAGCTACATAATGTGGGAAAAACCCTGACTTATACAGCATGCTAGCAATTCATTCTTGTCTTGTCTCTGAAGAATAAACAAGTACTTTGGAACCATCTAGAAATAATATACAGTGAGGGAAAAAAGTATTTGATCCCCTGCTGATTTTGTACGTTTGCCCACTGACAAAGAAATGATCAGTCTATAATTTTAATGGTAGGTGTATTTTAACAGTAAGAGACAGAATAACAACAAAAAAATCCAGAAAAATGCATTTCAAAAAAGTTATAAATTGATTTGCATGTTAATGAGGGAAATAAGTATTCAATAAGGGAATAGTCCAGCTGAATCAACACAAGGTAGCCCACTGAAATAAATATATGGTGTGGAAGTAAATAAATACATAAGTAAATCTTGACTCGTTTAATTTGACTAAGAGGTGAGTCCTGTACAGCATGTCACAACTTGCTTTTACTTAAAACACTACAAATACCATTCATATCTAGTGAACAGCATATGGGGCTTCTTACACAGGCATACTGATTTCTTACAAAAAAATTGAATATAATATTTATAGGCTGGACAACCTTCTGTTATGGACTGTGGAGGCAGGAGACTGAAGACCGTTTTCATGACTATTTCAGATGAAAGATGTGTGTAAATCTGGGGCAAACCAGGATCTTACAGGCTGGGTGACTCGTTGCTGTTCTTCTTACAAGTGGAGTTTGAGAGAGGAGTGGAGGAAAGTACAGTGTGTTATCATGGCTCCAAGGAAAGAGATGAAGGATGGTGGTCTACCAGTGATCTCCCAAGCAAGAAAATGGGAGAGCAAGCAATTTTGATGGATAAGAATGAAGCTCTTAAGTGCCACAGAATGCTGTGATCAAAGAAAAGATACAGGAAAAACTGGTAGCTTTATGTAAGAAAGGAGGGACTGAGGCGTCAGCATGAGTCAAAGTGAAGAACAGGCCACGTCAGACTGGTGAAAGCCCCACATACATAGCCTAAGTGTACCAGGTAGCACCTCCAGAGTGAACACAATGGATTGGTAAAGTTACAGAAACAATGCAGTTGAACCATAGCATGGTACAGTTTGAGTTTACACTATGCCCTGAACTCCCCAACAAGAGATTTTGTGTTTGATTGTGTGTGTATGTGTACAGACAGACATCCTTCACCAGGTGAATACAAAGCTTTGCGTTGCGTTTTCATGTTGTGTGGAACAGAAAGCTTATAAACGACTGTCCAGCTTGTTGAAAAGGGCGAATTATATTTGAGGCAGCAGATACCGGGAAGCAGACTCTGATAAAGACTGTGAATCACTGGAAAAATAAAATAATTTAAGGATCTTCGCCCCCTTCCAGGAGGAGCAGCAATTGGGCATTAGGTTTTACTTTCGACAACACAAATAGGCTAAACATTAATTAAAATGTATATCAAATACATCTCTACAGCTGTCCCTTACGTTGCGTAATATAGGTTTACAGAAACCGATTATTTTAATTACATGTGAGAGCATAATCAAATAATTTCAGAATCTGTATGTTTCGACCTATTGCCTATAACAAATTAATACTGATAAATACATTGCCGAGGCTTTATTGAATTTAAGCACAGCCTAGAACAATCTATTACTGCGCATGCATCATAAAGGTTGCGAGCATAATACAAATATCACTTTAATACTTCATGTGCACTCTCGTGGAATTAGCACTACAATGCTGCATTAATCAATCAGACAATTTAGAGCAGACATCATGCAAATGAACACTTTAGTGATATTGAAAATAACCCCAGTATAAACAGTATAAACCCGGAACAGGCATTATGATACACACTGTGGTAGTTGTTCCTTCATTTTTCACCCCTTTGATGGAAATGAACAACGGTAAGCAGATATAACTCTGTTACATGTATACGATTATAATGTTTGACAATGGGGTCTTCTTGTAATACAAGATCAAGCACAGCACAACCATATTCTTCTAATTACTTAGGCGTATTATTAGTAGACGCTCTTTTTCAGGGCATTAGTTTAGACAATATGCAGTTTAAGTATTGAAAATGTGCAATAATAACCATATAAACTAAGATACATTTTTGCTTTAGTTTAGAAAAAAAAAAAAAACCTTAACGTGCCCCATCTCCCCTCTGCTGTTTGACTAATTTCAGATCGAAACCAAAATATTTAAAACGGGCAGAACATAAAACGAGATCCACATTTGTAACTTCCCAAGCTCTGGCATTAAGGGCCATGGTTTTCAGCACAATGATAATTTGATTGTCACTAAGTGGCCATTTGTCTGCAAAACTAAACTAGAATAAGCAAAAGACAAACGCGGAGCTTCTCGATTCATGACGCCCTTCTAACACAAACAATAATAAAATCTCCCCCCATCGACGTGCATCGTTTTATTGCGACATCCTTCGCAATATTTTGATGTAATTATTAAACGATTGCTTTAGCCTTTAGTAGATCAATTCAAATGCGTCGAATGAGTTCTCCCGTCTGTAACACTGCTGTGAAGAAACGAGAAAAATATCGTCTGTGAACAAAAGTAAATGCGCACACTTCAAAATGTGTTAAAACGTACCTGCTGTAATCGATGAGCGCTGTTTTCTGCTGTTTTTGCAATCAAACCCCCGAAATGTCAGTTTGCTCAAAGTGACGTCCCTGTAGTCTGGCGAGGGAGTCTGTCTCAGCGCTCAGAAAGCAAACGGGTTTAATCCTTTGCTCAGATCGAAAGTGAAAGCGCCTCGGTGCCAAATGGCAGCATCCCGCTGTGTTGACCTTGAACTTGGATCCAATGCAAACTGCATGATGATCTCATATCTGCATGTGTGGTGTAGTTTTATACCTGCATGGGTCTGAATCTTCTGGTTTAGGGACTGCAGACTACCGTCTATGGAGGCGAGGCGATGTTTCACCCCCCCCCCCCAGACATGTTAGTGTCTGAGACATCTCAGACATGTTAGTGTAAAAGCCGGCACTCGACTAGTTATTGAGCACTGCTATCCAAGCAAAAGCATGTAAACAATCGCCAACAGCAGGAAGACAAAACGGCTACAAGTGTCATTGTACTCACAGGACACATGCGTTTTGAGTATGCCCGGATCAGACCAACTAAACCAATTGCACATGTCAGACCCTCTAAGTGGTGGTGGATTTACACTGTTTTCAGAAGGACGGGAGCCTTGACTCTTTCATTTGGAGCCACCACCCAGCTGGACAACCCACTGGTCAGCCGCACCTCATTCATTGGCACACAGCATGACATGGAAGGGTTAATGAGTGCGCTCCACCCGTGTCTTTGTGGTTTCAGTCACAACGAAACGTCTTACGGGAAGCGAGGCAGCTAAGCCTGCTGATAAAATATCTCCCGGTTTTCTGCTCACACGACACTTTTTTTCTCCCCAGGAGCTTAAAACGTCCAAAAGTCACATTTGCACAGGGATGATACGATCGAAGGGATACGATCGGCTCAAGATGACACTCAAGACACTGGGGGGGCTTTTCTTCATTTCTTAAAAAAACAAAACCAAACAAACAAGATAAGGAAAAACAGAGAAATGCTTCAGAGTGGATTGGCATGCAGCCTAAACCGGGATAGATAGTTTGAAAATAGTCTCTCCGTGCAACTCCAGGGCAGTGCAAGGAAACAGCCCGATTTTTGGAAACGGGAAAAGGTGTTCATATTTGTTTCGCTTTCGAGGAGACTGCAGCCGCCCATACACGATAACAAGTCATCCTGACAGCATCCGAGCACAGACGCGCAGTGCTACATCTGACAGCTGGGGTCACAGTTTCTAAACGGGTAAGACGTTTCTTATTGAGAATAGTACTGCCAGATTTACAACTAAACTAGCCTACTACTACATCTCCCTAGGTAAAATGTAGGCCTATTTCGATTTTATTCATGCAAAAATGCGTTTTCTGGAGCGGCTGCCTGTGAAAGTGAAAGTAGAAGTCATGCAGTGTTTCCTTCTGGAGAGCGGGCATGGAAGCAGACAGGGCTCGGTCGCTCTACCCCTCCATTCACGAATTCGCACACCGACGCTTTTCCTAAATTGAACAGCCGACACACCGTCTACCACCCGAAGAAACAACGACTCGCTCAGATACAGCATCTTTAAACAGGACTGTATGCTGTGGGACTTAACGCATGCTCAGTTTTATTGATATTTGATTCGCAGAAATCCGTCCGCTTCGTCTTTAAGTGAAAATAATTAATATTCTTAGAAATAAAGGTCAAGTTCAGTGGAAAGGCTTTGTGCTGTAAAATATATTTTGTAATAGTCTGCTTTTTAATAAGTATTAAGCTATTATGTGAGTTGCATTTAAGATTTTTTGTTTTATAGCGATTTGTATGAAACTTTATTGTGCCGCGGCCCACTTACCCAATTAAAGCACTTCAGAGGACCACCCGCCCCTGGTCACAAACGTTCAATTATCTAGCAACTTTAATGGATGCGGCTGAATTGCTAATTTGCTGTGTCTGTGCAGCAGATAAGTGGGCACGGTTTAGTCGAGCAGGAAAGCCTACTTGTTAATTAGAAAAAAAAAAAAAAAATTATGATTTTATTTAACATGAGGTAACCTCATTTTCAAATTAATTATCATCAGTAAAATATGAATTAATGTCCGAAACAAGCAGGACTCATTTGCATTTTTACTAACTTTATTTTGCGAGCACAAGATTTAAGATTTAGATTTAAGATTTAAATCTGGAATTCAAGATTTAAGTTAAAATTTTATTTCAAAGTAAAATATATATTTTTTACGGCACTTTTAGTAGTAAATTATCTAGATAAACTATTTATTATCTGAAAAGCAATTATGTACCAAACTTTCTACGTGCAATTCCAGAGATAAAAGACATGTAGCTATAAAGTATTTCACACGCCTGTCGGTGCTGTTTTCAATAACAACATATGCCTTTAACACGCTCATGATACTCTGCCTTCACCATGTGGACAGAGCGCAGAACTGCATTTCATCTTTCATTAGCATTCCTGCACACAGCAATTCATACACATAATAGACACTTGAGATATGTTGTTAGCATTTACACCAATCAACCATAACATTATGACCACTGACTGGTGAAGTGAATAACACTGATAATCTTGTTAGGATCTCCAAAACTGCAGCTCTTGTGGGGTGTTCCCGGTCTGCAGTGGTCAGTACCTATCAAAAGTGGTCCAAGGAAGGAAAAGCGGTGAACTGGCGACAGGGTCATGGGCGGCCAAGGCTCATTGATGCACATGGGGAGCGAAGGCTGGCCAGTGTGGTCTGATCCAACGGACGAGCTACTGTAACTCAAATTGCTGAAAAAGTGAATGCTGGTTCTGATAGAAAGGTGTCAGATCACACAGTGCATCACAGTTTGTTGCGTATGGGGCTGCGTAGCTGCAGACCAGTCAGGGTGCCCATGCTGACCCCTGTCCACTGCCAAAAGCACCTACAATGGGCCACAGACAAGTCCGATCCATGGAGGCCCCACCTCACAACTTACAGGACTTAAAGGATCTGCTGCTAACGTATTGTTGCCAGATACCACAGCACACCTTCAGAGGTCTAGTGGAGTCCATGCCTCGACGGGTCACGGCTGTTTTGGCGGCAAAAGTGGGACCTACACAATATTAGGCAGGTGGTCATAATGTTATGGCTGATTGGTGTATACCTAATAAATGCGGCGTACCTAGTTTACAGACACATGGTTACCAAAGGAGTTCTACACATACATACTACATACATTTTGGTAGCAAACAGGTGGCCAAAGATCTTACCTAGTACCCCAATGCACAGGAGCAGTCATGGCCAACAGCAGGGTGCAGAAGTCAGCCCCAGTGTGTCTGATTGAGAATGGCGAGGACGGGCAGCTGCAGGTCATTCCTGAGGCATTGGACGTCCTGAGGCACATCGAACAGCCGGTAGTGGTGGTGGCGGTGGTTGGGCTGTATCGCACCGGCAAATCCTACCTCATGAACAAGCTGGCGGGGAAGACGCAAGGTGAGTTACCTCCTGGCCTTATTCAAAATGATGATTCTTATTACTAATAATAATACAGTAGACTTTTGATAATCCAAAATCACCAATAATAAAAACATCGAAATTTCCATGATGATTGCTATTCCAAAATACACTGATGTAGGTATAATTAGTCTTTAACTATTTATCCAAAGCCTCTTTCATAAATAATTAATAAATAATAATACAATAAAAAATAAATCCTGTCGATATTCCATGACTTATACATATACAAAATATTATAAATGATTCAATATTGTATATTAGAACATATATTAGAATCAGCTTTGAAAAATCATTGTCATTAATCTGTGTCAAAATCTCAAGTGCCCGGTTATTCTGTCAATCAGATAAACCTTGGGGATAATCGAGAGTCTGCTGTAATAATAATGGAAACCAACCAGCATACCAGGGTTGGGAACCACTGCTAGATATGTCTTTCCAATTCCCTCTCAAGTTATCTGCTTCAGCAGCAATGCACCCGCACCATAGCTGGATTTAATAATAAGCAGGTTTACTAGAGCAAAGAATGAGTGAAATTAGGGGTCTGATGGAGTTATTTTGAAATAACCACTAAGACAACACTGAACTGAGAAGCCCGGTATGTCTGACAATCATGTTCTGTACTTACAAGAGGTCTTTCTCTTCCCTCTCTTCCTCAGGATTCTCCCTGGGCTCCACCATCCAGTCCCACACCAAGGGCATCTGGATGTGGTGTGTCCCTCACCCTACTAAGCCTGACCTGACCCTGGTGCTGCTAGACACTGAGGGGCTGGGGGACGTGGAGAAAGTGAGCTGAGCTAAAGGGGGGGGGCACAGCAAAAGAAGTAGGATTTGAATAAATCTGTGTTTTCATTACCAGATTAACTAAATTAATAATAATAATAATAATAATAATAATAATAATAATAATATTTGATATGATAGGGGGGTTCCATCAGGTCACAGAAGTAGCCTCTCCCCTCTTCTGGGTCCAGGCTACACTTTCACTTTCCATTCAGATCCCATTATCTCGTCTGTTTCACAATGAGTCACTGTAACACTGCAACAACAGTCTGTGTGACTCACCACAGCACTCCGCCAGATCCACAAAAACACTCTGGACACAAAGAGGTTGTGCACATGCTCTGTTCTTTCTTGCATTTCATTTCCTGCTTGGTGCTGCAAGACTTTGATGCCTCTTGTGGGATTGGGGCTTTCCCGTCTTCTCTTATACTCCTGTTAGGGAAGCTGGGCTCGGATAGAACATATTGGGTGTTTTGGTGTCATTGTAGTTAAAACAGCCGTTGTCCGGTCTCTGCTCAGTGTAATGTTTCACCTACTAACTAAGTGTTCCACCTAAAAAGTGGGAACAAGGTCAGCAAGTGTGTCAGTGCTGACTGAGAAAAGAACAAAGGAGAAGCTGGATCAGAGAACTGCCATTTCAAATGTGATGCTGTAGCCGCAGCAGCACGAATGGAGCCACACATCCTTTCCTGTTTTTACATCATCTCACAAATCTTTTTCCTATTATCTATTTTAATCAAGGCATTCTTCCATGTGGGCAGGGAGGGGATTTATACTGTGTCAATGGGTAGGAGTGATTTAAAGAGGTACATTAACAAAGAACCACAGTACAATGCAAATTTTATGGCATAGTTCCTAGTATCTGCAACCTTGGACTAGAAGAGTCATTCAGAACTCAGCCTAAAGACCCCGTGGCTTTCCAGACTCTGAGTTTCACATCCCTGATCTGGCCAAATGCAGAAATGGTTGATCCTGGATAAGATCAAAGCTCAATGTTACATCTCTTCATCGGGTCCATTGTGTGTTTTTTATTTTTGTCTGTACAGGAAATGGTTTCATCTGCAATGCTTGTGGGGTGTCAGTCTGTCTACACGGCCCCTGCTTGTTTATTTGCTTAATTAACACGCCAATGGATGTGCTGCTGTTTACAGTGGCAGTGGTGTTAAATTGCACTGATGTTATCAGTATGTAAGCCTACCTACTCACTACTCGGCAGTGCTGTATATAGTATAGTGATGTTACTTTGTATGTGTAAATTGCAAAACACCTCTATAGTTGCAATAATGTTGTTTCACCCCTCACGAACGTTTTTCACTGCCTGTATATTACAACAGCTAATAAACAGTGGGGCTGTAGTCAGCTTGTGAATCAGATCATTTGAACAGAACACAGGTTGTGTGCATGATCTGTGCTGCTGCATCTAATTTGGAAGGGGGTTGCCATTGGATCACAGTAAGAAGCCTCTTGTCAGACAAGAAAAGGCATCCAGTTATAAAGGTAGTTGCTGAGCTGCTGTGGGATTCAATCACTGTCACTCGAGATTCCACGACACACACACCACTGCACCAGCAGGGTCGCCACTCTTGGTGGGAAAATTCACACACCCAGGGCTTTGCAATGACACCCAAAGCCCTGGGTGTGGAATTTTCTGGTAGGTATTGGATTGAAAAGCAGATTTAAAACCCAGATTGTTTACTGGTGTTAAACACTCCTCCACCCCAAAGCTCTCAGGGACAATCCATGCAGCAACCAGCTCTGACAGTGACTTTTTTACACCTGCGCCTTTCCCCAGGGAGACGAGAAGAATGACAACTGGATCTTTGCTTTGGCAGTCCTGTTAAGCAGCACCCTGGTGTACAACAGCACGGGGACCATCAACAACAATGCGGTCCAGCAGCTGCAGTATCCTTCAGAGCGGCCATGTTCTCCAGACTGTACTGTTGTTCAAAATAGTGCCCACGGGGAGTGACAGTGACTCTTGGTGTGAAAATCCTTTCGGAAGTGTTTGTGTGTCATTATATTATTATTATACATTTCTTGGCAGAGGCCCTTATCTAGGGCGACATACAGGTAACACAAACATTACACAATCGCAGTAATACAAATCAATCCAAAATTTAATTTTAGTTTTACAAAAGTGCAGTAGTATAACCAATCAAGCACAATTAAAGAATTACAAAAATACAATTAATTTAAAATAAAAATAATATAAGTGTTGTGGGGTATGAATAGTGGAAAGGCCTTTATGAGAAAACAGTACCACTAAACCTCTCCCAGTCTCATTCAATACTATGAAAACATTTTGGAATCATTGACAAGTGTCCGTTTGTGGCTCTGAGGTAGTTGTTCTCACTGTCTACACTTCAGAGATGCTTAGCTTTTGCAATGTGGACTCACTCCAGCTGTATTGTTTAAACAGCTACTTTAGTTAAATCAACATAACTCATTTAGAAGCTTCATATTCAGCTGCTTTGGCTTGATTAGATTACTAATTTCAACCCAGGAAAAAATTAGAACATGATGTTTGTTATAGTCAGCTTGAGAGATTGTGAGTAAAAAATACAACCACATGCTGACCAGATGATCACAGCATCTCTGCTGTCCCATGTTGTTGTTCTTTTTCGGGGAGGTTCTTCCCTTAACACGGGCATCTGCAGCTATGTCACTGAGCTTACTGAGCACATCAAGGTGAAATCCCAGACAGACGAGGAGGACGAGTCCAACGAGTTTGCCCGTTTCTTCCCCTCCTTCGTGTGGACAGTGCGAGACTTCACCCTGGACCTGGTGATTGATGGCCAGCAGGTCACAGCGGATGAATACTTGGATAACTCACTGAAGCTGAAACCTGGTAATGCCCTTAATCAACTCAGACAACTACTTTATGAGGACTCACACCTATATGAACAAAAACAAGGTTTAGGTCGGGAGACCCCAAACCTGGTTTCTCAGGGAGTAATACTGGGTGTATGTGGACATTTCAACCTCATGAGTTCTTGTGTTGATCATATAGGTAATGGTTAAAGTTGGGTTCGGGCTGAGGGAGAGGGTTATAGAACACTGTTGGGGTTGAGACTGGCTTCAGCATGTGATCACCATCAGAATGAACAGAAATTGGATAATATATTCAGCTGTTATTAACACCATAATTAATTAGGAATTGGCTGCCAGTGTAGCCAGTAAAGCAGCCTTTGTATGTTTGGGAAGACAGTCCAAATAAAGGGGAATTCAAGCCCCAGGGAAGAGTCTTTGTAAGACACATGCAGCTGGCAGGCCTGAAGAGATTAAGCATGAATTATTAATTTTTCCTTCCCAAAGGTCATAACAAATCCTCCCAGCAATACAACCTGCCCCGTGAGTGTATCCGGAACTACTTCCCAACACGGAAATGCTTCGTGTTCACTCGTCCCACCACCCCTGAGAACATGAAGAGAATGGAAGAGCTGAGTGACAGCGACCTTGAGCCTGCATTTGTTCAGCAGGCCAGAGATTTCTCCAACCACACCTTTGCCCACGCCCAGACAAAAACCATGAAAGGGGGCTACACAGTCACTGGCAGGAGTGAGTAACTTTTTATACTTCATGATCTGGTCCACAGATGCCTTTGCACAAGATGACTGACAGCTGTGAACTGTTAACACTAGTGAGCTGAAAAGAGTGAAACACATTAGGTTCCAAAAAACCCAACACCACGACATTATAAACACTTAAATAGTATGACTTAGCTTACAATTAGGAAAGGCAATGTAAAGCACTTTGCATAGAAGTTCAGAATTGTTGATCACCCTGTGTCCCGCAGTGGGTTAAGACCACACATGAGAACCCTGCTTTCACACATTTTGGCCATATGTACCTCAATGGGTATCTGCAGCGCATGTTACTGTGCTTTATTTATTCACTTTACAATACCCCCAGGGTCACCAAACTGTCCTTTATGTCTGTTGGAGAGAAGGATTATGCTTATTCACCCCTCTCAAATATAATAAAACTACTCTTAGACTATGTTGCCATTATCTGAAGTCTTCTGTGGGTAAAACTAGAGATTAAAGAAATAAAAATGAAATAAAATTACTCTTTAAAAAAAAATCTGTTTAATCCCATACATCTGGGTTTGAGAATACTGTGTGGACCTCCTCAAAGCAATGTCCTGACTCACTTGTGTGAATAAGAGAATGTGTGTGAGCTCGGGAACTCACAGCGCAGAGCTGAGCAGACATTCAGTGCGACTGATTTATATTGGATTTTTTGTTCATTTTGATCCCAGTTACAAACGTTTAACGATTCAAAAGTATCATTATAGGAGAAGCCAATGTGAAAAAATACACATTGTGATCCGATTTGCAATTGCTGTATCAGTTTGTTGGCCAGTTTGTGAAGAGCGGATCGATATTTAACCTGTTAGCTAATAAATATAGACCGGATTGGGAATTTGCATCGGTGCACTTGTATCCCTAACAGCTGGACCAGTGTATCGATTTGAATCAGTGAATCGTTACACCCCTACTGATCATATTCACACATGTGCGCAGGGAATCTGATATGAAACAGAGTGTCTCATAGGAAGTTGCTGTTTTGCAGTGCTGGGGAGCCTGGCGGAGGCGTATGTCAAGGCAATCCGCAGCGGCCAGATCCCTTGCCTGGACAATGCCGTACTGGCACTGGCCCAGATCGAGAACAACAGAGCCCTGGACGACGCCATTTCATACTACCTGCAGGAGATGGAGCAGTGGGTGGCCTACCCCACCGAGACCCAGGAGGAACTCTCCGACCTCCACAGCAGATTTGAGAAGGAGGCAGTGAAGATCTTCATGGACAAGTCCTTCAAGGATGATGACCAGAAGTTCCAGCTCAAGCTCATGGTACAGGCAGAGGGGCAGGGTGGCAGGGGGTGGGTTGAATGACTTGAACTGAATGTTCCATCCAGAGTGTCCATTAATACATCTACTTTAGTCCTTTGAGTCTGAGACTGAGACTGAGGATCTTTCTTGTAATCTTCACATTAATCTAGGAATCTCTGCAGAAGAAATATCAGTCGATCTGTGAGAGAAATGAGAAGGAATCGAGAAAGGTTTGCGAGAGCATTATTATGAATCAGTTTGAAGTCCTGGAGGAGAAGGTAAAAGATGGGATCTACATGACTACAGGAGGGTATGAGGAATACAAGAGGGACCTGCAGGACTTCATCAGCAGATACAAGGAAGTTCCTTCTAAAGGAATTAAGGTAAGGTGGAGGTCAAAGGCTTTCTTCTAATTCCACCAGCAAGGGTCTGCATCTTGAGTAATTTCTTGATTGGTAAAACCTACTGTTGGCTTCTTTTCCACTGCCAAATTGGCCAATTTTGCAAAAGCAGGCTGTTGGTCAGGCAGGCAGGGGATCCCAGATTGTTCTGTTTGTTTTTTTATTTTTTATTTTAAGTATGGAAGAAAAACCCTAATTAATTTGTGTGTTTTTTATTAATTTATTTAGATTAATGAAAACATGAAAACACATAGTGATCGCCTATTGTCTTGATGATGATAATCCAAATATTAGATACTAGAATGTTACGCTCCTTATATTGGTATCATTTAATATGCTAATGGCCATGCCACCCTCAAGAAAGTCAGGGACCTCCAATGACTTCCCACACAGATTTCAAGCTGGGTGGACCAACATATGAACATAAGAAGGACATAAGATTGTCCTTACAGGGTCCTAAAATATCAAACATTTCACATTACAGAAACAAAACAGATTTACTGATTCCAGAGTCTGAGATAACAAGTTACTATCAGAAAGCCAGAGGGAATTCAGTATCATTAAACCAATTAAAAAAATGGAAATAACCAAAATATATATAAATACACATCTAATCTGAGAAACTGACTAGGTTACAAGACAAACAGTGAAGTATGAAATGAATGTCTTGCACACAACTTAGTAAATAAATTGATAAATGTAAACAACTGAATAGATAAATGTGAACAAATAACATCCATCCATCTTTGAAACCACTTATTATAGGGTCATGGAGAAGTTGGAGCCAATCCCAGCAATCATAGAGTGCAAGGCAGGAGAACACCTAGGACAGGACACCAGTCCATCGCTGAGCAACACACACAAACACAGGGCAATTTAGAGAGAGCAATCAACCTAACCCACATGTCTTTGGGCAATGGGAGGAAACCAGAATGCCCAGAGAAAATCCATGCAGAAATGGGGAGAATATGCAAACTCCACACAAGAGCTGTGAGGTAGCAGCACTAACCACCATGCCACCCCCAATTTGGACAATACAAGTCATATAAAATAGGAGACAGGGGCACACATTTCTGTTTAAAAACAACATGGAGCTAGTAATTTTAAAAGCAATACACCTGCACGTGTGACAAAAAACTATTAATATACGCATAAAACCTAAAACCAAAGAACGCCTGATGTGGGAGAAGAACCAAACAAATTAATTACATATACCAATTCTTGATTAAACTGTGTACCAACTCACCAACCCAAATATCCTCTCAGTATTTGTAATATTCTCACACATTAGCCATTCCCCTTTAGTGCAAACAGGCAAAGCAATCAGACACGCAGTGACTTAAGTTTCACTCCTTTCTTGTTAAGGCAACAGGCATGTTCTCCCAGCTCAGCTATTCCTGCACAGCACCCCTCTTTGTGAAAAGCTGAATCCCCTTTTTGAACCTATAATTGAGCAAATATCGCTACATTATTTGAACACATGGAATAATTTTCTTGTCTTACCAGTAATTTAAGTTGAGTAAAATGTTGTCTATATTACTACATAGTGTAATTTAAAATGTCAAATGTTAGGGAAATGCGGCATTGGAAATCTGCACCAGCTGATTTGTGGCTCTTCCCTGAACTCAAGGGCTGCGGTTTGCTCTTCCGCTGGGACTCGAATGCTCCTCTGATTGTTGCTTCTCTTTGTGATACCAGGCTGATGAAGTTCTGAAAGACTACCTGCAATCTAAAGAAGATATTGGCAAAGCTGTGCTGGCAGCAGATAAGTCATTGACTGAGGCTCAGAGGAGAATGGAAGGTGAAGTGCACCTATAAGGCCTATTTGGAATCAGCATTTAATTTTAAAGGACCAAACTACAGTTTTGGAGGAGGACGACTCCCAATCTCGCATCACTCCAAACAGATCCTCCCTCCTGTACACACACAATTATAAATAATAATAATAATAATAATAATAATAATAATAATAATAATAATAAATACCATGCAACAAGCTTGGTTTTCTCTGTGTCAGTAGCTTAATTTCACAGAACTCTGCAACCATGTTCCCATTTTGCTTAAAACACTAACAAGTTTTTGGAAGGTTTTGATTTGGCCTTGACTAAATGTGTCATCTGAACCCTGACTTTTTCCCTGCAGAGGAACAGGCGAGGACTGAGGCTGCGGAGCGGGAAAACAGAGCCATTCGGGAACAGCAGCATGTCCTGCAGCAGCAGATGGAGGACCAGGAGAGGACCTACAGAGAGAACATGGAACAGCTGCTGGTCAAGATGGAAGAGGACAGGAAGAATGCCATGCAGGAGCAAGAGAAAGTCATAGAGGCTCGACTCAAGGTAAAGCCCAACTGGGTCATAACTTTAATCACAACAGCCATGGTTTCTGAGGGAGGTCCACCTGCACCTCAGCAGCACTTTGCCACCAAACTGTGCAACCCAAGGGGTTGCCTTTGTTTACTTGATTCTTCATTTTGTTTGGGGTTTGCTCATTTCTGGTTTAAGTTCGATTGTGCGTTGCGCTTGTATCAAAATAGAAAAAAATGCTGGAATGAACCCGATTTTATATTGGTTGACGGCTTAAAGGGGACGGTGCTTGTTTAAAACTCATTGGTGGCAGGATGTGATGTCCCATATTGTTTGTCATTTTCTGTTGGTGCTCAATCTCTGACCTTCTGGACTACGTGGGCTCTCTTGGTCATACTATTCTCATGCCTGTGTCGTCTCTGTTGTTGCAGGAGCAAAAGGACCTCCTACAGCAGGGCTTCAATGACAGAGCTCAACAAATGGAGAACGAGATCAGCAGGCTTAGAGAGGAAGCACAACCAAAATCCCGGTCATGGTTTAGTAACGTTCTGGAAACAGTCGGGAATGTGGCTACTCTCTTCTTACCAGGGATTGCTGGAAAAGCATTGGGAATTGGATCCTCACTTATTTCGCGTTTTTTTTAGTGGGAAATAGACACATTTATGCTTCACATTGAGCCACATAGCTTCTATATGTCCCAGTCAATTGGTTTCCACCAAAAGGTACCCTCATTGTGCAGTTCATCCCAGCCAATTAGATTTTTCAAAGCTTGGTTTGGCAATCAAATAGGCCGTAACTAGTGTTCTTTTAATGCTGTCTTTCTTTTTGGCTACATGTCATTAGCATGCCACTATCTTCAGTGGCACTCTCTGTCTGAGATAAAAACAGCCCCCACCACACACCCACACCCAGACATTGACATGCTCTATGCATCAGCTTTTTGTGTTAGTGTTTCAATGACAAATAAACCTCTTATTCACCCAAAGGAGAATTTTATAGTTCAATTGTTGGGTATTCGCAAAACCAGATGATGAAATTGACTAATTATTTTTTAAGGCTAGTTTTCAAAAGGTATTTGTTAAAAGCAAAGCAAAATAAAGATGTTAATTACTAAATAAATACAACGCACACAAAATCAAGATGCCTGCGATTCTTTATTTTACAGAGCCACACACTGGCTCTGGAGAAGCAGAACGGGGGGTCACACAGGACAGGATGTGCTTCCTCTGCGGTCAGTGATGAATGCCAGCTCCCTTCATGCTTCTTCAAGGTATTGATGATCAGAGTAGTTGGCTCTGAATGAGTGCCCCATCTTTGCACTTGTACAATACTTCTGTGGCCTCCAAATACCGGGGCGAGCAGTTGGTTCCTTCCAGGACACTATGTCCAACAAGCTGAAAAAAAACAAAAAAAACAGGATTGTTACTAAAAGATACCTGTATTATGCTTCTGACAGACCCCAGCTGCTGTCCAAAATGGATAAAATGAAACTGCATTGGCCTGGTAAAGATCATATCTTAAACCTCCCTTTTGTGCTCATATAGGAGACTGTCTGATTTTGAATGAGTTCCTCAAACCATGCCGATTGTCTGAAGTCCACAAAATCCCAGTTTAGACATAGATGGGATTTATCTGAAGGCAGAGGACAATCCCAGCCTCACCCTGGGATGGATAACAAATACCCAGTATACCTCCTCAGCATTCTTCACTAGGCGTATCTCCTCTATCCCATCCACCACAGTGTATCCATGCCACCCTCCCTGCTAGGAGCAATAAAGCAGCTACTGTAGAGGTGGTGATGGGGAAGGAGAAGCTACACCTGGCATAGATCACTGGGAAAGTCTGTTAGTGGTACAGATTGAGTGACTTTCTATGTCAGGGTCAACAGGCACAGATATAAATGGATCTTACCACCCAGTTGCCCTTGGGGGGAGGGACTGCCGTTGCGCAGGCTTTCTTCGGCACATCGTTGGTTACGAGGTGGGCATGCATTATCTGCTGGCAGGCCACACGACACTTGCTGGACCCAAGGCATGTGCCTTCTGGGTTCACCACATCATCGGCTTGAAGGGCCAAGACGGGCACCCTCGCCTGCCTGTCCCTAATGTACAAGTTGCAGGCACACCTAGAATACAGGCAGAGAAGCAAAGTGAACAGAATGTCAGCCTTTATTTTTCTTTTCATTTCACTTGAAACCAGTAGTGCATTTTGTCTTCTGTTATTTGTTCATACTGTTTCAAAAGCTAGTTCATAATGTTATTTTACAGTGTTTGACAGAATCCCTGAAATTTACAAATTTGTCTCACCACAGTGTCATATTGGTCTAAATTCAATATTGGTTGCCACAATGTTATATGGTTAGATGGGGACCTGCGATGGAGATTTAATCCATCCGCACCCCAGTGGCATGTCTGGAAGAGGGACACTTGAGGAGAATCTTCTACCTGGATTTTCTCTGAGAACCTGTTTTAATCTCTCTTTTTTTCCCCCATGCTGCTGCAGGGGTCTTTCATCATGGTTAATAATCATAATAATATGTAAAAACGTGGCCTGCTATGAATTCATATGACATCTGTCCCCATGTACAGGAGAGCCTTGAACTTGTCAAGATTAAAACTACGATTACTGCTACTACTAATACTAATACTAATAATGAGGATGATGCCTGCCCTGACTTTTTTCAGGTGTAGTAAAATACACACTGTCCCAGCACTGACTCACCTGACTGTGTCATCATCATCAGCATAGCTGGCTGCAAATGTGCACATCAGCAAAGCAACAACGGCCAGAGCTGTTCTGGGACCTGGATTGAGACACACAGAACAGTGGCACTGAAACATGACTTCACAAAACCATGTGTCCACATTCATTTCCAAATATTCATGTTTCTTTAGTAAAACACACAATTTTTATGTCAAAAGTACTAAGAGAAATAACCAGTTGGCTGTGTTCTAGTGTTAGATGCAAATTCAGAATTCATGCTGTTTGGAAAATTCATATACAAGAAAATCAAATGCAAGTCTGTATTCATGTGTAAATATCCCTCTGCAGTTATACGTTTACATTTTAAATCGGTTTAAATCCCCAACTATTCCTGCAAATTATTTACATCCAGCAAGCAGTCAAAAACCGTATTAAACACTTCATATGAATTCACAGCATGGGTTTTAGTTATTTGTCATTAACCTGTTCTGCCACCTAGTGGCCGCCACCGGAAAGGAATGCGATCGTGCAAAAGATAGAATAAGGAATTATGGGAATAGACAAACCCCGCGTCTCACATTGCCATTTAGAAAAATATTGGAGGAAAAAAATTAAATAGACTATGAAATGAAATGGACTTACTCATGCTTGAGTTTTCGTAAGCTTGGAGTTGGAGAAGATACACAGATACTGCAACAATAAAGCGTTGTTGGCATTAATAACGGCCTAATGTATTACCAGCAGTTACTAACAGTGGTAACACGTTGATGAAGTGTGCTACTACTACTACTAAACAAATGAGTGTATTAATAACATACACACAACTTCTATAATTTCCCCACAACCACAACCGTTCCCTCACTATGAGTAGTTCAATATTTTTGCCAGCAGTCTGACTTGTTGCCAGTACTACACAGTCACGGATGCGCTGCCCACATGCAAACCCACAGCCCAACACACACTGGCAACCAGAGTCTGATTGCCATCACAGCAGCGCTAGAGATACTCACCAGCAATGCGCTCGGTCTGGGATGCTGAGCAGGTCGAAGCGACTCTGCTTATAAACCCTGGGTGTCGTCGGCTCAGCCCAGCGCAGGTGCTGGTTCCGCCTAAAAACCAAATCACCCCCATATCCGTTTTTGCAAATTCAGAGCAGGTGGGATAAGATAAGCACAAGTGCCTGCGGACTACTACAATGCAAACTATTCACATCCGTGGGCAAATTTACTTATTTTCTGCTATAACAGCTGAAGTCAGAAATGACCGATTTGGTGTTTTCTAACTTAAAGTCACTACAAATAAAAACCTCTCATTGTGAATGGTATAATACTACAATTCTTTTAAAATATGTGTTCTATATGACATTTGCTGTGTTATTAAAAATATATTAACGGAGTGCACGACAATACAATAAAACATTGTTTAACATCTTTTATCGCAATTGAACTTTAATCTTGTTTGTTTTTTACATATTATAAACATAATCAATGTTCTATATAGTAGTATTTGTCATTTTTGTATTCCACATTTATACATATTTATATTATACAATTCATTCTATTTTCAAACATTTAAATAAAAGATGTCGGTTTGCCTTCTATTTTAACACCCCAAAACGCATTTATTATCTCTCTTGGGATTTGACTGGACTGATTGTTAACCTGTGGCATGTTATCCCTTTTTTCTTTTGTAAAAACCTCTGTGAAATACTCATTTAAAACATTTGCCACATCTTGTTCATTTTCCAAGATACTTCCATTTTTGCCCTCTATTTGTTTCACTTCCTCCTTTATTGTCCTCTTGCTGTTGTAGTATTGAAAAAAGCAATTTGCTTTAGTCTTAGCTCCAAGAGCTATGCTTCTTTTTATTTCCCTCTTTGCTTTCCTCATCCCTTTCTTAAGATCTCTTTGCAGTTTAGCATATTATTTGTAATTTGTTTCATCTCTATCCCTTTTGTATGCTCTATACAACATTTTCCTGATATTTTTTTGCATACTTCTATTAAACCATTTTGGCCAATGTCCATTTTTGGTCCTCAATTTGCTAAGTTTTGGTACAGATACAATACAAATGCAAATACAATATAAGTCATACATCTTAGTTCTAATAGGTAACAAGTGCAGACAGGATACGGTGAAGTCCTAGGTATGAGCTAAAGGGAAGGGGGCATAGGGGAAATCACAAATAAACAACAGGAGTACTAGTAATGTGAAAGCAAGCAGTATAATGAAACAGCTACATAAAGTGCAAAATTACAGTATTGCTGAACAGCTCAGGAGAAAAAGCTTTATTATAGGTATAGTCTGAACTGATGTGTTTTGAGTAATCACTGGAAGGTGGTCAGGGACTGTGCTGTCCTGGCCTCAGTGGGAAGGTCATTCCACCACTTAGGGACCAGGGATGTGAGCCAACGGTAGGTGAGGGTAAATGTCTTGAACTGGATGCGAGCCAAGATCAGGAGTCAGTGGAGGGAGTGGAGCAGTGGAGTAAGCGTATGACAATCGGGGCAGAGAGACAGTGGTGCCGCCAAGGGGTGGCCAAGGGGGGCCACGGCCTCCCTGATACAATCGCTAACCCCCCCACTGGCCCCCCCTCGCGAGTCGAATATGCATAATATGCTTCTATCTGATATTTTACATTAGGTAGTATTCATTTAAATCAATAATGTATATTTTTCATAATAGTTAATGTGAAAGAAAATAACAAATGCATTGCCAGCCAGCTGCCTTTGACTGTCTGTCACTGCGTCACACTCCAACCCCTGTCACCCCTCCCCGGCCTGCTGCTGCATAGTGCACTGCCAGATGACAGTCTGCCTCATGGAACAGGACAACTAGCCTGAAGAACAACGAATCGCCTAACACATGTATATACAGATACCTAACACATTAAAACAGGATTATTGTGGAACTCAAAATGTTAACTCTACCGGAATTAGTCTATGCACATCAGATAATATGTAACATTAACTGTACAATAAGAAACCAAAGTATATCAGTATGTAATTCCTTAACTCTCATATTGACATAGTTTTCAACTAGCCTATATACTACAACAGCATAATAGAATTCCTGAAATTCAGTTATGGCTTTTGGTTTTGGTGTGCCACCCCAAGATTTTCAGTGGCCCCATCTGGCCACCCCTATGAACAGTCCCTGGGGGCGCCACTGCAGAGCGACACCAGCAGGGGCCGGTTGTACTAACAGAATCAGAAAACAGGCCGTGGTCGCCTCGTCGGCGCCCTCATGATATGTGGATGTTGTCTAGGCCTTGGTGTCCTCACGGACCTGCAGAGCGAGAAAGAGACAGAGAGCGAGTCCGGGTGCACATGGGAAGCTTCTCTCAACGTCTGTACTACTGAGACCAGGGTGTCAGGTCGGGGCTCTGCTCCTGAGGAGCTGCCCTGAGGTGGGGGCCCAAGGACCCCTGGACCAGACGTGTTATGAGGTGGAGTGTCTTTCACCTCCCCCCCTCCCTACCTATTGATCTTCTTAACTAAGCGAGAGGGGGGGGTCAGGGTATCTCTTCTCCCCTCACCACCGGCCCGTTGCAGCTGGAGGGAGGGCTGGCTATACTGTCCTTCGACCCGACTCCCGAGGCTCTGCTCTCCGCTCTCACACGTTGTGTTTTTCTTTTCAGGGGGCCAGTCCACCAAGGCGGGGCCCGATGTACCGGACTCTGCAACCCCCCCTCTTGCTGGAGGAGGGAGTGGGGCTTCTGCCCTGGCTCCAGCAAGGGGGGGGGGGGGCAGGAGAGGGCTCAACTCTCTTGGGCTTCCTCCAGACAGGAGACAATGTACGGGTTCTTGGCAGTTTTCTCCTCTCTGTCCACCACCACCACCACCCAACCCCCCCCCCCCCCCCCCCTTCCAGATGTTCCCCCTTCCTCTTGGGCAGTTCCATACTCCATCTCAACCGGATCTGGCACTGCCACACTCCCCCCATACACCGTCCTCTGCTTCTAGCCTCTCCCCGCAATTCCTGGTCAGGGAGAGGCAAGATTAAAGCAGAGAATAGACAGATAGTTGAAGGAGGCCCACTCTGCTGGTTGGGGTTGCTAGGCCAGTCTGGCCTAGTTTCCTGCTGGTGGTGGAGGATCCAGTGGGCTGGTATCAGCGAAGAGGTCTGACCGGTGTCACTGCTCCAGTGTGCTGCGCTACTCCCGCTGATGCCTGGTCCTGGTCTCCCGGGGGGCGCTGCCTCCCTGAAGCCTGGTTGCCGATCAAGGTCCTCCCTGCTCTTCGGTCCCACAGGTCCAGGCAGGTATAGGTCCTTGGCTGCTCCCCTCAGGTGGATTGTCCACAGCTGGGCCTCCCTCGTAACAGAACAGGAACACCGCTGGATCAGGAACTCCGATGGATCTGGATCACCTCCACACTGCCACTGCTGGAACAAAAAACAAGTGTCAATCTCTGCAAGAATCTACTCCTGATTCCCCTTCAGGTGGTGAAGGGAATCCCGAGTCCCAGTAAAGACTGAATAAAATCATTTACCAAACCGTGGATGCGGTGGGAGGGTGAGGGCAGGACTTTATATACAGTAAGCAGCCAGTGGAGCAGTGGCCAGGGTGTGAAGTATAAACTCGCAGAGAAGGTTTCCCCCTTTGAGACACTGGCCCACGATCACACCAGCATATTGGATTTTTATTAAATAAGATATAGTCCTGGTCATCAGTTGTCCCCTCACTGAACCAGTGCACTGTGATAGTGGCTGGGTCATGCTTGTAACCAGATGCTTTGTGGAATACTCATGTATAAAACACTCAATATAGGAAAGATCATGAAATTCAGACAAGTTTAATTTAGAATGCCTCATAAGATATGCATTTATGAATTTTCAACATGTTTTTAATTTCCACAAAGTTAATTTCATAACAGAAAAACCGAGCTTTGTGAGCTGCGCTTGCTAAGCACTGATGAAGCTGACACGTTTGCTGCTGTTACTCTTGAGCCTTTAAGACCTGATTCCACAAAGAAATAAATGTCTGACATTCTTTCCTATTCAATGCAGTATGCAGACAGGACCTCTCTTTTCATAATAACAGAACAAATTATATATTGCACTTGCTGTCACTACACTACACTACCGCCATTTAAGGGATCATGCCCCGCCCCCACTGCTGTGGGAGGCTGACTGACCAGAGGGGCGGGACAGTATTTGCATGTTAGCTATATATTTATTTTGCAAACGCCACATTTAACATTTATATTTCTATTTAACATTTAGATTTAACATTTAGATTTAACTTTTACATTCAACATTTATATTTCTATTTAACATTTACATTTCTATTTAATATTTATGTTTAACATTTATATTTACACTAAATATTTACTTAAAAACTATATATTTGTCACGGTTTCCCAGTACGCACCCTTTCTCACCACTAGAGGCCGCCATCACCCTGTCTTTCTCTGTCACTTCGGCCAGCTCCTGTCAATCACCCTATTAACATTCCAGTCTCCCATGTGCACTTGTTCACTCTACCTCGGTTTCCATTGGCCCTGCACCTGCCTTCCCAATTCCTGCTGCTCTTCTTAAACCCCTCACTGCCCTCACTCGGGGCAAAGTCTCATCAGCATTGTCTATGATTCCAAGCCTTGTCTCCGCGCTCCTTGTCGACCATTGCCTGTCTTCTCGTTTTTGACTCTGTCTCGCCTTTGCCTGTCTGTACGCCTGATCCCACGACCATTGCCTGTGACCTCAACCACGTCCTTGCCTAGCTCATTTGTCTTGTCTGCCAGCTCTACGTGAACTGCACCTGGGTCCTTACTCCCTTGCCCTGCGGTCCTCTCCTGAGAGACCCTGACAATATTGATAATATTTCAAAAATGGAGATTAAACATTTATTGAAGTATTTATTTTAAAAAACAAAATCTTTATAAATGTGGAAAAATGGCTTAAGTATTTACTAAATGTGGAAAAAATCACAGGGTTTAAGTTAAATGTATGAAAAAAGACATTACATTATAACTAATTACTTAGCCTATACTTTTTTATATACACTCACCTAAAGGATTATTAGGAACACCTGTTCAATTTCTCATTAATGCAATTATCTAACCAACCAATCACATGGCAGTTGCTTCAATGCATTTAGGGGTGTGGTCCTGGTCAAGACAATCTCCTGAACTCCAAACTGAATGTCTGAATGGGAAAGAAAGGTGATTTAAGCAATTTTGAGCGTGGCATGGTTGTTGGTGCCAGACGGGCCGGTCTGAGTATTTCACAATCTGCTCAGTTACTGGGATTTTAACGCACAACCATTTCTAGGGTTTACAAAGAATGGTGTGAAAAGGGAAAAACATCCAGTATGCGGCAGTCCTGTGGGCGAAAATGCCTTGTTGATGCTAGAGGTCAGAGGAGAATGGGCCGACTGATTCAAGCTGATAGAAGAGCAACTTTGACTGAAATAATCACTCGTTACAACCGAGGTATGCAGCAAAGCATTTGTGAAGCCACAACACGTGCAACCTTGAGGCGGATGGGCTACAACAGCAGAAGACCCCACCGGGTACCACTCATCTCCACTACAAATAGGAAAAAGAGGCTACAATTTGCACAAGCTCACCAAAATTGGACAGTTGAAGACTGGAAAAATGTTGCCTGGTCTGATGAGTCTCGATTTCTGTTGAGACATTCAGATGGTAGAGTCAGAATTTGGCGTAAACAGAATGAGAACATGGATCCATCATGCCTTGTTACCACTGTGCAGGCTGGTGGTGGTGGTGTAATGGTGTGGGGGATGTTTTCTTGGCACACTTTAGGCCCCTTAGTGCCAATTGGGCATCGTTTAAATGCCACGGCCTACCTGAGCATTGTTTCTGACCATGTCCATCCCTTTATGATCACCATGTACCCATCCTCTGATGGCTACTTCCAGCAGGATAAGGCACCATGTCACAAAGGTCGAATCATTTCAAATTGGTTTCTTGAACATGACAATGAGTTCACTGTACTAAACTGGCCCCCACAGTCACCAGATCTCAACCCAATAGAGCATCTTTGGGATGTGGTGGAACGGGAGCTTCGTGCCCTGGATGTGCATCCCACAAATCTCCATCAACTGCAAGATGCTATCCTATCAATATGGGCCAACATTTCTAAAGAATGCTTTCAGCACCTTGTTGAATCAATGCCACGTAGAATTAAGGCAGTTCTGAAGGCAAAAGGGGGTCAAACACAGTATTAGTATGGTGTTCCTAATAATCCTTTAGGTGAGTGTATATAAAGCTGTGAGCTAGCGAAATGTATCAGTACATTTAAGGCTATAGACCTATATGACATTCAAGCAATATAGAGAAAATGTCTTGTCTTGTCTTGTCTTGTTTAGCTTTTTTGGTGCCTGTATTTACTTCTGCGCTGCCGAGAAGCGGCATCTCCTTTGAATCAGACACTTGAGTCTCTGGGGGCGGGGCTTGAGTTGCATCACGCACTGACGCTTTCCACCCGGCCCAGGGCCCGGCGCGTTCATATTCACGTTTAGGTCACCTTTAGGCCACCTCAAAAGATTTAGGCCGGTTCACAAAGCTGGACTAGTTTTCACTCGACCCAGGGCCGCCTTAAAACTATGACCCCGTTCACATTTTAGTTATGGCCGGCCTAAATCTCATATGTGAATGGAGCTATTTGCTGAAACCTGTCGGTTGCAAAATATCTCAATGCTAAACGTAGCTTCAAACATTTTGGTAAGGCATGACTGTGCTTCAATGTAGGTCCTAAAACAGGATCAATTATGTCTGTGAGGTTAAATATGCTTCATGCTGTTAATCTATACGTTGCTGTTTCATACGTCTTCCTCCCGAAAAACCTCGATAAGGCTTTTGCTTGTCATTAAATACCTTTAAATGTTTGACGCTGGGGAACTAGATGAAGTCTACAGAGATCCTACATTTTAAAAAGTCGGATCAAGCTCTGATCCTGCTCAAAAGCAGGATCATTTTTGAGCTTGGATCTGACTCAGATTGAGCCCTAATCCTTTTAGTACAACACAAATGAGATCAAGATCAAGATCGGATTCCAGTGTTATGATGAATCCGGTACCCTCTGGATATTTTGTATCCTCTAGCAATCACCTTGATTTCGCACATGTGCAGACCACTCTAGATTGATTTTGGCACCCCATGTCTCAAGGGGGATGCCAAATATTTCCGTGTGGTCATGATCGTGCATTTATTGTGGATTGAAGGAATACAGAATTGTGGGTAGTTTACAGGTCTAAGGCAGACATGGGGATGCAAAACTTACAATGAAGTTCATATTCATAGCCAACTCCCCGTCGCGTTTACACTGTGTATTTTATGTTAATAAGTCTAAAGCTACTGTTCTGAAAATGTTACTGTAATATAGCCTACTGCATTGGAATGTATATGTTATATTTAA
The DNA here is from genome assembly GCF_036373705.1 of Amia ocellicauda. NCBI lineage: Eukaryota > Metazoa > Chordata > Actinopteri > Amiiformes > Amiidae > Amia > Amia ocellicauda. Next base: position 28,785,557 of record NC_089861.1, on the reverse strand, counting down.
ACTTTGTACACTCTCAGCATGGTGATACTGTAGCTTTAGACTTATGATTAACATAAACTTGCTTGTCAGTTTTGCATCCCCAATTCTGCCTTAGAACTGTAACCTACCAGCAATTCTGTACAGACTCATTCGATCCACAATAAATACATGATCACAACCACGCGGAAATAATTGGCACCCCCTGGAGCGCATGCGACAAATCAACCTAGAGCGGTCTGTGCATGTGCGAAATCAAGGTGATTGCTACAGGTTGCAAGATATCCAGACGGTGCTGGATTCATCATAACACCAGATCTGGGATTGGATCCCATTAGTACAATCCGCCCCAGAGGAACAGAGTTCTGGATAAGCCGGTAGTAATTGCAGGCAGGCCAGTCAGGTGGGAGTTGCAATCATCCAGGTGGGAGAGAACCAGAATCTGGACAAACGAGAGTCGAGTTGTCGGTGAGGAAGGGTCGGATTCAGTGTATCTTTCTCAGAAAGAATTTGCAGGTGCATGTACTCTCAGGATATAGTAGGATCAAGGGTGACTCCTAGATTCTTTGAAGATGAAAAGAGAAAGAGATTGTAAGGGAATTGAGATGGAGAGATCAGCAGAAGGTGAGGATGTTGAGCTTAAGGTGGTGCAAGTGCTTCCAGGAGGTCAGCGAGGCAAGAGAGGAGGATGGAGTGATTGACGGTGTCAAGGAGGTTTAGGACTGAGGAGAGGGAGGCTGCCCGAGCACAACTGAGGGAGTCAATGACTGCTAGGAGAGCAGTTTTGGTTGAGTTAGCTGTGCGGAAGCAGGATTGCAGAGGATCAAGGAGTGAGTAATGGGAAAGAAATGCAGAAAGCTGAAGGTGAACAGCTCGCTCAAGGGTCTTCAAGAGGAAGGGGAGATGGGAGACAAGGTGGTAAGAGGTAGGGTTGAAGGTGAATGAGTGGAATCACAGAAGCTTGTTTGAAAGTACAGGGGAAACAGCAATAGAGGAGTAAGGAATTGAAGATGGAAGAGATGAAGGGCAGTAGACCAGGAGCAGTCGCTTGAAGGTGGTGTGGGGGTCCAAGGTGCATGTTGCATGTTGGATAGGCATGTTGGACCATTTGAGCTTCAAAAAAACATTTCCCATAATGCATTGTCATGTCCCATCCTGAGTTCACCACCAGAGGTCACCTTCTCTGCAGTTTTGCTCCATTATTCTCTGGCTTGCTGCTCCCTTCAACCAGGTTAATTCTAGACAATTATTCTATGAATCAGTACACCTGTCCCCAGTTCCCCCAGTTAATCACCTCATTATATAAATCTATTTGTTCTCCCAGATCACTGCTAAGTTTTGTTCACTCCCTAGGAACACTCTGAGCATTACACACCTTTCCTTAATCTTATCTGGCTTTTGACCTGTGCATGTCTCCTTATCTTCCTGATATTCACTGCTCTATCCTGTTCACCTGATCCCACAACCTTAAGCCAGTTTAACTGACCTTGATCTTTGCCTTGCCTCCTTTGTTCCAGTCACTTGCTCTTGACCTCTCGCGCTTTGGTCCTATCCCTTTGACTACAGATCCCTGTTACAGCATTGAGCAGTTCTATCATCATTAAAAATTGACCAGCATGTTAAGCAGACATTACTGAGTTTATAACTGTGGCATCCTGGATTTATCCTGTGTTTATTAGCAATTAGAGGAGGAAAAAGAATGTCACGGAATTAGTGATTGTGGCAAAAATAAAATAAGTTGTACAGAAAACCTAGGCATGCCTCAGTTAATAAAATATTGTATTTGATTATTGCTTAGGATGTGTATTTATGTGCTTATTGAAATAATTAACTTTGGGTTTGTTTACATCTGATTAGCAATAATGGTTGCCCTGAAGAAGTTTATCTATCGGTATAATCACATAGTTTTAAAGTACTTTCCTGCTTTCTCCTGCCCAGATTTAAGATTAAAGCTACATATTTAATTTGTGAGTCTGAGCTTTATGATATAAGTAAAATAGTTATTTCAAACCTAAATGGGTTCCAGAGTTCCAGATTTGAGATTTAAACTAATTATTAATGTAATGGACACATATTTAGTTTGAATATTTGTATAAATGGCTAATATTTATTTTTCAAAACAGAGATATAGCATTCATTTGAAAAAGAAAAACAATTTGAAATGTGGGGAAAAGGCTTATTTTTTTAATTGTGGAAAAACACAAGATTTAAGTTAAATCTGCTAAAAGACAAAAAAGTTGTACTTTTGTTTGACTTTATTAAATATAGAATTTATTGTTTTGATTTTATCCTGTGTTCTCCATGTACCATGTCACAGGATGCCCAGACGTTTAATGGTGTTATCAGTATAATGGTTTTGTGCCTTGAAATAACTTGGCTATTTCTTTAAGATGCCTATAAAGCATAAATAAATCTAAAGCATATTATTATTTGATAGGAGTTCATTTTTTTAATCTGTGTATCTGTATGATTGAACAATATCTTGGATCTCTACAAACAAAGATATTTTGAAATGTATGTATGAGTCGAATTAAAGTCTATTCCATCTATTACTAAACCGGGTATTAATTTCAGAATCGAAAATTGTTTAGCCACCCTTACCACCTGGCTGGATATTACAGTCAATCAGATTTGATGGTTCAGTCCTTCTCGAGGCCTATTTAACACTTTCTTAGGCCCTGGGCTACCAACATTTTCTGAGGCCCTTGAGCCCTGAAAGCCTGCAAGCTACACAAACTACTTGTCTTTTTTAAAAAATAATGTGAATTTTTAACACAATAATGTGTTTTCCCCACACAGACTTGTGTTAAAGAGACACATTATTGTGTGGTGCTTTGGTAAATTGTAACACAAAGTTGTGTTGTCCTTGAACAAACACAGATATTTCTAAGCGTGTACAATAATATCTATAGCGGCAACCATCATTGTCTAGTTCCGTGGTAAAGATGAAATGATGTAGCATGACACAATGCAAGCAATTTAGATGATATACACACTGCGGCATTGACACAGAACAAGCAATAGTAGTCTGCTCACTAACAGACAGTTCTAACCTCAACACATAAATCAAGCAACCAGAATGTGTGTGATTTGCTCTTGGACTAGTCTCCAACATAAGTAGTTAATTTAGTTTTCCTAATGAGCTCCTCAGCTCTTACTGATTTAACTTACGTTTTTGCGCCCCACTTTTGTGTTTTCTAAAAGACATGGTGATATTTAACTTATCTGTTTCTCCCATTTACTTGCTATCTGAGGGAAGAATAATTCTACCTGTATGCAATAGCTGGCAAGCATTAACCGCTACTATGGTGAACACTGAATGACACACTTGAGAAATGCAAAAAAACATTTTTAATTAGACAACATAACCTTTCCATTGACTCGCTGAGGCCCCTGGAGGCCAAGGCCCTGGGCTGCAGTTTCAAGTTATCAAGCTAATCTGGAGCATTAGCCTTTATAAGCTAAATACCATAAATAAATTGAAACTTTTACTCTAAATAAGGTAATCGTGTATCATGGAGATTCCCTTACAGTTACAGACTAAGGACTTCGTAAGCCAAGCCCAAACCAAAACAACAAACACCCTAGGTCTACACATTCTCTCATGACCCCACATTAAACACAGAATAGCGTTCCCTATATTTGTTAACAAATGTATTTATTGTTAACAAGTTTATTCTGGAACAACACCCTCTCTGTCTTCTTCCCTAACACCTCCTAGTCACTTTTTGTGTTCCCTCCCTCATGATCCCTTTCCAATCACTGTGTCCCTGTTGGCCTCACCACTGACCCCTAAAATGTGACAAGAGACAGAGGAACAGGAACAGAGAACCCCAAGGATACACAGGAGCTTCCCGCCCTGCAGAGACACTTTTATAGCCCCCCACCCCTTTAATATCCCTTAATAGTGTGGACAGTCACTAAATGACAAGCAAATTACAACTATTTACAGTCCCTTCAGGGGCAGCAATACAGCCGTCTGTGTTCCAGGATCACAACAATATTGACATTATACAAACACAATATCCGAAAAAAGGCCCCCAGCATGATTAGAACTTTAAATATCTTATTGAGAAAGTAGGCATGTATATAAGGCATTTTGTCAAATATGTTAAAATCCAGGCAAGTAAAACAAAATTACTGATGGCAGTTAATGGCAGTTTAGACATTGATTGGATACATTATTTGTCTTGATGCAGTCATTGGGTAACACATAATAATACAGAAAATATACGGAAATATATAAATATGGATTTTCAAGACTATGAGATTCATAATTGGCAGTTGAAAGTGTTTTTTTTTTTTTTTTGTGGTAACTTTAAACTTAGTAAACTGTAAATGGTGAGTTCTACCTAGCTGTTACAGAAGAAACTTTTACATGTATGGATATCATACGGGATATTCAACTGATCTTTACTTTAATTTGTTTTCTCAATATTGCACTCTAACGAATGCAAGTCATGATAAGTTAAAATTGACAGATTCTTCTGAATAATGGCACACAAATATACAGCAATGGACATTTAATATACAATAATAAAGTAGAATTTGAACTAATTAATTTCAGATATTCATGGGTCGAGAGATTTAATTTATTAGACCACAAAACAAAACAAGAAAAGCGCACTGTCATAACCTATTCGCCATTTTAACATGAATGTCCAAGTTTTCATGAAATCTCCCGGTTACAATTATGTTATAATTTAATATATTAATTATATTAGAATATAACATTATTATATTATGTTGTGTTAGCGTTCTTGTACGTTCGTCAACTAGTGTATGTTCCGATGGTAGAGTATACCTCTTAAGGTATTGGGGAACTGAAATATACTGATGCGATTTAATCTATTTTAAACCGTATGATGTTTCTAGTGCGACAAGGACTTGGGTAACACTTTACAATAAGGTACCGTAATTCCTCATTAATTAATATATGAATACCATAGGATTTAAATATCAAATACATCATCACCATCATCTGAATTCTGATGTAAGCCTAAACCCTAAACCTGTTACATGTGATTAACATTAGAACTCAGACGAAGTGCGTGTTTATCCTGTGGTTTTCATGTATTAATTCATGAGGAATTACTGCACCTTATTGTAAAGTGTGACCAAAACGTCTAATGTACCCTGGTCTAGACTTTTATTTTCCCACGTGTGATCAAATCCTATCTCATACCCTGAAGTCTTACAGACCATTAACGGTTTCTGTGCATGAATATGTAATGCGTCTCTTGGCATTTGTCACGGTGCGGGTAGGCTACTGCAATTCCCTGCGGGTAGTAATGGTTTACATCTGGGCAGCCCCCGGGCACTTGTGCCTATCTTATCCCACCTGCTCTGAATTTGTTCAAACGGATATGGGGGTGATTTGGTTTTTAGGCGGAACCAGCACCTGCGCTGGGCTGAGCCGACGACACCCAGGGTTTATAAGCAGAGTCGCTTCGACCTGCTCAGCATCCCAGACCGAGCGCATTGCTGGTGAGTATCTCTAGCGCTGCTGTGATGGCAATCAGACTCTGGTTGCCAGTGTGTGTTGGGCTGTGGGTTTGCATGTGGGCAGCGCATCCGTGACTGTGTAGTACTGGCAACAAGTCAGACTGCTGGCAAAAATATTGAACTACTCATAGTGAGGGAACGGTTGTGGTTGTGGGGAAATTATAGAAGTTGTGTGTATGTTATTAATACACTCATTTGTTTAGTAGTAGTAGTAGCACACTTCATCAACGTGTTACCACTGTTAGTAACTGCTGGTAATACATTAGGCCGTTATTAATGCCAACAACTCTTTATTTTTGCAGTATCTGTGTATTTTCTCCAACTCCAAGCTTACGAAAACTCAAGCATGAGTAAGTCCATTTCATTTCATAGTCTATTTTATTTTTTTCCTCCAATATTTTTCTAAATGGCAATGTGAGACGCGGGGTTTGTCTATTCCCATAATTCCTTATTCTATCTTTTGCACGATCGCGTTCCTTTCCGGTGGCGGCCACTAGGTGGCAGAACAGGTTAATGACAAATAACTAAAACCCATGCTGTGAATTCATATGAAGTGTTTAATACGGTTTTAAACTGCCTGCTGGACGTAAATAATTTGCAGGAATAGTTGGGGATTCAAACCAAAACATATACATATAATATAAATATTACATATAAATACAGACTTGTATTTTATTTAATGTATGAATATAAATAATATATACTTTTTCCAAAGATCATCATGGGTCAGTAATATCCTAAATTTGCACCTAACACTGAAACTCTTGAGGTTCTTTTGACTTGAAAATTGTGTGTTTTAATAAAGAACATATTTGGAATTTAATGTTAACTGTCCATGGAGGGGCACATAGTTACAGTATGTTTAGCTGTTCTCTGTGTGTGTCTCACTCCAGGTCCCAGAACAGCCCTGGCCGTTGTTGCTTTGATGGTGTGCACATTTGCAGCCAGCTATGCTGATGATACAGTCGGGTGAGTTGGTACTGTTACAGTTTGTATTAAAAACATTCAAGTGTTACTACATCTGAGAAAAGCTGAAGTCAGGGTAGGCATCATCATTATTAGTAGTAGTCACAGCAGTAATAGTAGTAGTTTTAATATTGACAAGTTCAAGGTACTACTGTACATGGGGACAGATGTCATCTGAATTCATAGCAGGCCACGTTTGTATGTATTCATGTATGTATTATTATTATCTACCAATCCCAAGATCAGAATTGAAGATTCCTAAGAAATGCATTTGATTTCTCAGAAAAAGTATACCTGGAAAATACTACTACTACTACTACTACTACTACTACTACTATCAATGAGTACCATGAAGAGCCTTTTGATATTGTTGTTTTTCATCGGGTGTGGAGGGGTTAGTGTTGTGCATCTGGCTGCTTATCAATAGACTGTGTTTGACTGAGTAAGTGTTTTATGGAATTTAAAATGGGAGGATTGGGAGAAAGGATCCAAGCCTCACCATATTCTTAATATTTCCCTCTTGAAGAAATGTTTCCATATAAACAACTTTGGATATTCATATTTGACCTTGCAATAATGCCTGTCTGTGTATTTAATTGGACAGTGGAGTGGGGTGATATAAAAACTCACAGGTCCCCAGCAACCAAATAACATTGTGCAATAATTTGACATTGTGGCGAGACACGTTTCTAAGCATCAGGGATGTGTCAATACATTTGAAAATAGTATTTAGAAATAATGTATAACTACATGCCAAAGATACGGTTTTCACAAAATGATGCTGTCTCTATCGGTGGGGTTTGAGCAGAGGAGAGCCGTGCTGGTGTCTTGAGGCTCTCTTCCTATGTCAGCGAGGGCGAAGGTCCAGCAGCCGTCATGGCGATCCCGTGCTGACTTTCTCTTCAATCGGCTTCTGTGTATTCCAGGTGTGTCTGCAACGTGTACGTTGATGACAGACAAGTGAGAAAGCCCTTAGTGACCCTCCTAGGTGGTGAGGTGACGAACCCAGAAGGCACATGCCTTGGATCCAGCAAGTGCCGTGCAGCATGCCACAGCCTGGTGGATGAGTATATCGTAACCAAAAATGTGCTGAAGGAGGCATGTACTTCAGTCCCACAACCTGAGGGCAATTGGGTGGTAAGATCCATTTATATTCTAGTGCCATTACCCTGGCCTTCCATTCCCTCAATGAGTACCACAAAGAGCCTTTTGCTATTGTTGTTTTTGATCGGGTGTGGAGGGGTTAGTGTTGTGCATCTGGCTGCTTATCAATAGACTGTTTGACTGAGTAAATTTTTTATGGAATTTAAAACGGGAGGTTTGGGAGAAAGGATCCAAGCCTCACCCTCTGATAAATATCAGGTGCCTGACACCCTTTCCCAGGGTTCATGATGGAGTCGCTTACCTGAGCACAAGAGGGAGGTTTAATTTCTTAGTTTTATTTGACCCATTCTGGAAAGGATTACAAGAATAATAATTCAGTTCTTCTAATGCTTTTGTTTTATTTTCCTCAGCTGCTCGCAGTGAGTGTCCTGGATGGAACCTCTTGCTTTCCTGAGTATTTGAACCCCATGGATAAAATCAACGAGTGTGAAGATGGGGCGCTAATTGCGAGCAAACCATGGTGATCCTCAATACCTTGAAGAAGCACAAAGGGAGCTGGTGTTCATCACTCACCACAGAGGAAGAACATCTTGACCTGTGTGACCCCCCACCCCCCTCCCCATTCTGCTTCTCCAAAGACAGAGTGTGGCTCTGTAAAATAAAGAATCGCAAACACATCTTGATTCTCTGGGTGTTATTTATTGATATTGCATTGATCAAATTATTAATAATAATCCTGCAAGAGAACAGAACTCTGCTTGGTGTCCCGTAAAGGTCAATAAAGCTCCTGAAGAGGCAACACAGTCAATGAATCAATGTTAATCAGTCAGGTGTGTTCTAGGGAACAATTGCATGTTTTCTTGTCTTTGGCCCAGAACTTCTAATGCTTAAAACTATTTATTTATTTATTAGCAGATGCCAGTATTGTTGTACATTTTACCACTTCATCTGCTCTGTGTTTGTCAGGGTCTCTGTGTTTGTCCGTCAGTGTATGTGTGAGTAGGCACAATCAGATCTCCACCTTGCCAGAACACACCAAGTGTAGCAGGCAAGAACAGGGTTTTCTCAAAAACAGCAAGGACTGTCATTTTCCAGTCATAACTGAGTTCTATGTACACTGTACAATAGATCTGTAAATGTGATGGTTTAAAAACTATAAGAATTAGAGTGAAATACATTTGTTTATACTTTAATGTGAAATCACTGTATACCAACATTACTTTAAAACAACATTTAATATGGTCTGTACATTCTCATTGTTAAATAACCATAAAAAGTGGGAAATACATTTTCAATTTTAATGTTAAATTCCTGTAAATAAAATGCAAACTCCTGTAAAACAATGTGTTCATACACTTGAAAGATAAATAACCATAATAAATTAAGATCAAATAGTTTAACCTTTCTTAATGGACTGTGGGTAACAGTGTTCGAATTGGGTTAGAGTTTATGGGAGGTCCCCTAATCCCTGGGTGGGTAAGGGCAAAAAAAATGTTGTATTTTTTTCGTAATGACATTATCCTTCAAGAAAAGACTATGAGCATAAATACGTAAACATGCAGACACATCACAGCTGTTTCGTATACAACATAGTGTAATTTTACATTTCCTGATTCTTTACACAGTAATTATATTTATGTATTTATTTTATTATTATTTTAATGTTCCTAGATCTCACAGTGATAAAATAACAATAACACAAAAAAAGTTGGTAAAACACTTTGCAGAGCGCAAACAGACAACATGCAAATAGGCTGACATGAAATTAAATATTAGTGTATAACTCTCTAAGCATTCTTTTCTCTTCAATCCTAATGATGAGAAATTAATAACTAGAATAATTTCATTCAGAATGACAAAGTTTGCTCTATGTAACCTTGTTTTTCAGAGTAACGTTAGCATAGCTACCTACAATTCGATAGTTATAGTAACTAAAGTGTAAACAATCCAAAATCAGAGAAGAATTGTATGTTTACACTTACTTAGTTGAAAACTCGAGAAGCCTCCGCTGTGTCTATCGCTGCTGTAACTTGAGTCACGAATTGACGTGCTCCCCATATAATATTAATTATATTATAGTATATTCAGAAATATATGTAAACTTATATTTTTAATATATCTTTAATATACTATAATATATTTACACATATATGTATTTTATACTACTAAATATATAAAACAATATATGCATAAATATATGTCCACTATATGTGTATCAATACACATTAAGTATACTGGTAAATATATAATAATATATTTCATATGTATAGTATACTGTGAATGTATTTAATTAGACTGCAAACATATATAATGTTATATTCTAAATATACTGGTAAAATATATTTGGATAAACTTACAAACACATATATACTTTCAATGGAAGTGTAACAAAACATTGGGATGCTTAAGCTTCAATACATTAATAGATTTCACTTAGATGAACTAAAGAAAATGCAATGTACAAACCATGTTTTTTAAATTCAGGTTTGATTTTAATGATCTAAAACAAACATCACTTTTAGCAGAATACTGCCTCATTTTAAAGTTACACTAAGAACCAACCAGTGCAAAGAAACAACTTGTGATGTTCCACTGGGTATGGGGACAGGGGACCCAGTTGTGGTGCGTGATCAAAGGATGGTCAGACAGGTGTGGGTGGGATATCGGCAGACAGGGCAATAAAGGCAAGGCGAAGACATGTTCGTGGTCACAGGTGAGGGTCGAGGGATCAGGCAAACAAAGCAATGCGGAAAGTCCAAAGTCGTAGTCGGTAGGTCAGGCAAGGGTTCAATGATTCTAAGGCTAGACAGGGCTCAAGGAGAATGCTCGGAAATGTAGAGTGAATTGACAAAACTTCGCCCAGACTGAGGGAAGTGAGGGGATATAAAGGGAACAGTAAACTAGGTTGGGAGGTGCAGGGTCAATGGAAGCAGAGGGAGATAAGACTGCACAAGGGTGTTGAGGAATGTTAATAGGATTATTGAAAGATGAGAGCAGGGAGAAGTGATAGAAAAGGCAGGGTAATGGCGGCCTCTAGCGGGGATAGAGTGTAAGTGCTGGGGACCGTGACACAACTCTGAAAAGCGTGTAATAAAAGTCTACTACACACTTTACAGAGATTTGTATGCAGATCATTTATTGTTCTTTTTACAGTCCACAATACCTATATTTCTTGAATGGACTTGTATTACAGATACTAATATTCATTCAAATTTGAGGAAACACTAATTGCCAGTTACATTTGAGGGGTGTCGTTTACAAATAGCTGGGTTGCTCTATGAGACTTGTATCACTGGTCTTTCATTTCTCATTCAGTGTTCTTCCAATTACTGACCTTTTAGTTCCAGGGAGCAATGTCTGGGTAGCAGCACAAGACCTCAACTGTATGCTTAGCCAAAGTCTCTCTCTTTTCAGCTCCCTTCTTTAATTTATTTTCTCGAAGCACGACAGATTCAGGAAAAACTTGCGCAGGATCTCTGAGACTTGGTAGTTGCCCATGCATTTTTGAAAACATAGACTTTGTTTCCTGTAACAATCTCGACCTCAGAATTACAATAACAAAAGATTTATCTTCAATTGCACAAAAGTTTGTATATCTAAATTATGGAGACAAAGCTCTACATGGCTAGGGCAGGAATCTTAAATATACTTTTTGTTCACTTCCTATTTATTTCTGAGCAGACACCCTTAACCAGGAGAACTTACAATAATCACAAAATACACATAACAAAATAAGAGCACACACAATACACAATAAGAATAGTAATTATACAATCAAGTTTTAACTTAATAATATTAATAATATTATTCCCTGTGAATGCACCCTGTTGTGGTCAAATCTGCACTGAAGAAAAAAAATATATATACAGAAACACTTTAAAATACTTACCATATCCATAGCATCAGAACTTAATGTCTGAAACCTAAAGGCATGTCCAGATTTAACACTCGCATCAGATGTCTGATCCATTGTCAATTATTGATTGCATTGCTGCTGCATTTTGCTTTGTTCATCACGTTCTGTAATTATATAAATATATATAATTAGCTGATATACTTGTAAAAGGTAAACTTGTAAAATGTGTTTTAATGCTCCTATATCATTATATTCTATCACTGTACATATACTCTTTAATTTAAGACCAAAAGATTATCTCACAAACAACCATACCCTCATTAAACCGTTATCGGTTTTTAATTACTTAAGCAGAAATGTGTAGTTATTGACAGGCATATACAAAAATATATGTTTGTGGTATTGCCAGCTAATTCTAATATTGATGAATATATATTATAGCGTCCTGCAGCCTCATTGAAGCCTCTTGGTGATGCGATTGTTACAGCGTGGCACCAGAGACTGCGGCTCCAATCTTGCATGGCCCCCCAGGATGATGTCATATATAATCCCTAGTTGTGAAATGCAATTTGTTAAAGACTATGGGATTATACACAGCTCTGGAAAAAATAACAGACCACTTAACATTGATTTCTGAACTTGGAGTGGTATCTTTTTTTTCCAGAGCTGTGTATAAAGTGAGGGAAAAAAGTATTTGATCCCCTGCTGATTTTGTACGTTTGTCCACTGACAAAAAAATTATCAGTCTATAATTTTAATGGTAGGTGTAGTTTAACAGTGAGAGACAGAATAACAACAAAAAAATCCAGAAATACGCATTTCAAAAAAGTTATAAATTGATTTGCATGTTAATGAGGGAAATAAGTATTTGATCCCCTATCAATCAGCAAGATTTCTGGCTCCCAGGTGTCTTTTATACAGGTAACGAGCTGAGATTAGGAGCACTCTCTTAAAGGGAGTACTCCTAATCTCAGCTTGTTACCTGTATAAAAGACACCTGTCCACAGAAGCAATTAATCAATCAGATTCCAAACTCTCCACCATGGCCAAGACCAAAGAGCTTTCCAAGGATGTCAGGGACAAGATTGTAGACCTACACAAGGCTGGAATGGGCTACAAGACCATCGCCAAGCAGCTTGGTGAGAAGGTAACAACAGTTGGTGCGATTATTCGCAAATGGAAGAAACACAAAATAACTGTCAGTCTCCCTCTGTCTGGGGCTCCATGCAAGATCTCATCTTGTGGAGTTTCAATGATCATGAGAAAGGTGAGGAATCAGCCCAGAACTACACGGGAGGATCTTGTTAATGATCTCAAGGCAGCTGGGACCATAGTCACCAAGAAAACAATTGGTAACACACTATGCCGTGAAGGACTGAACTCCTGCAGCGCCCGCAAGGTCCCCCTGCTCAAGAAAGCACATGTACAGGCCCGTCTGAAGTTTGCCAATGAGCATCTGAATGATTCAGAGGAGAACTGGGTGAAAGTGTTGTGGTCAGATGAGACCAAAATCGAGCTCTTTGGCGTCAACTCAACTCGCCGTGTTTGGAGGAGGAGGAATGACCCCAAGAACACCATCCCCACTGTCAAACATGGAGGTGGAAACATTATGCTTTGGGGGTGTTTTTCTGCTAAGGGGACAGGACAACTGCACCGCATCAAAGGGACGATGGACGGGGCCATGTACCGTCAAATCTTGGGTGAGAACCTCCTTCCCTCTGCCAGGGCATTGACAATGGGTCGTGGATGGGTATTCCAGCATGACAATGACCCAAAACACAGCCAAGGCAACAAAGGAGTGGCTCAAGAAGAAGCACATTAAGGTCCTGGAGTGGCCTAGCCAGTCTCCAGACCTTAATCCCATAGAAAATCTGTGGAGGGAGCTGAAGGTTCGAGTTGCCAAACGTCAGCCTCGAAACCTTAATGACTTGGAGAAGATCTGCAAAGAGGAGTGGGACAAAATCCCTCCTGAGATGTGTGCAAACCTGGTGGCCAACTACAAGAAACGTCTGACCTCTGTGATTGCCAACAAGGGTTTTGCCACCAAGTACTAAATCAAAGGGGTCAAATACTTATTTCCCTCATTAACATGCAAATCAATTTATAACTTTTTTGAAATGCGTTTTTCTGGATTTTTTTGTTGTTATTCTGTCTCTCACTGTTAAAATACACCTACCATTAAAATTATAGACTGATCATTTCTTTGTCAGTGGGCAAACGTACAAAATCAGCAGGGGATCAAATACTTTTTTCCCTCACTGTATTTTATCGGTGGCATACTCTACAATATATTTTGATATGAAGGCTACATACACTCACCTAAAGGATTATTAGGAACACCATACTAATACTGTGTTTGACCCCCTTTCACCTTCAGAACTGCCTTAATTCTACGTGGCATTGATTCAACAAGGTGCTGAAAGCATTCTTTAGAAATGTTGGCCCATATTGATAGGATAGCATCTTGCAGTTGATGGAGATTTGTGGGATGCACAGCCAGGGCACGAAGCTCCCGTTCCACCACATCCCAAAGATGCTCTATTGGGTTGAGATCTGGTGACTGTGGGGGCCAGTTTAGTACAGTGAACTCATTGTCATGTTCAAGAAACCAATTTGAAATGATTCGACCTTTGTGACATGGTGCATTATCCTGCTGGAAGTAGCCATCAGAGGATGGGTACATGGTGGTCATAAAGGGATGGACATGGTCAGAAACAATGCTCAGGTAGGCCGTGGCATTTAAACGATGCCCAATTGCCACTAAGGGGCCTAAAGTGTGCCAAGAAAACATCCCCCACACCATTACACAACCACCACCAGCCTGCACAGTGGTAACAAGGCATGATGGATCCATGTTCTCATTCTGTTTACGCCAAATTCTGACTCTACCATCTGAATGTCTCAACAGAAATCGAGACTCATCAGACCAGGCAACATTTTTCCAGTCTTCAACTGTCCAATTTTGGTGAGCTTGTGCAAATTGTAGCCTCTTTTTCCTATTTGTAGCGGAGATGAGTGGTACCCGGTGGGGTCTTCTGCTGTTGTAGCCCATCCGCCTCAAGGTTGTACGTGTTGTGGCTTCACAAATGCTTTGCTGCATACCTCGGTTGTAACGAGTGGTTATTTCAGTCAAAGTTGCTCTTCTATCAGCTTGAATCAGTCGGCCCATTCTCCTCTGACCTCTAGCATCAACAAGGCATTTTCGCCCACAGGACTGCCGCATACTGGATGTTTTTCCCTTTTCACACCATTCTTTGTAAACCCTAGGAATGGTTGTGCATGAAAATCCCAGTAACTGAGCAGATTGTGAAATACTCAGACCGGCCCGTCTGGCACCAACAACCATGCCACGCTCAAAATTGCTTAAATCACCTTTCTTTCCCATTCAGACATTCAGTTTGGAGTTCAGGAGATTGTCTTGACCAGGACCACACCCCTAAATGCATTGAAGCAACTGCCATGTGATTGGTTGGTTAGATAATTGCATTAATGAGAAATTGAACAGGTGTTCCTAATAATCCTTTAGGTGATATATATATACATGATTTATATATACATATATATATATATAAAATGTCCTGAAACGGCCACATTTTAAAAGTGTAAGATAACCGGTCCGTTAATTGGGTGTTTCAAGGTAAAGTAAATTGCTGATGGAGGTTTCATGGTTAATGGCAATGCTGAATACACATGTCAGGGATATATATGCAAAATGTCATGTACATATGATGAATAAAAGTGCATAGTGCTAAGGAGTTTATGAAGAGAATGTCAGCAGAAATTTAACAGCGCTTTTCTCTGTTTTGTATATTCCAAGTAGTGAGACTTAAAAGGAGGAATTGTGAGGAATTAACATATTGTAACACATTATATATAAAGCAATAATCCAGCTCAATCAGATTATTGCTGTTATTTCAATATGCACATCTATTTGTTCAACATGTGCAGTGTATGTTAATTTGCAATAAATGTTCTGTGATGTGCACTATTTAAATATTTGTGTCTTTTAGTTTTACCTAAACATTCTCTTTCCACTATAAGGATAGGCACCACTAAAACGTTTTACAGTGAGGTGGGGGGCCCCACAATTATATCTTGCCTATTGCCCCCAAAAGGCTAGGACCAGCAGTCTCTGTAATTTAAGATATTTGTAATGAGTGGATTGCATTAATCACTCAATAATTTTAAGCATACACTACCATTTTAGAACACCCCCATTTTTCAATTTTTTATTAAAATTTAAGCAGTCAAGTGAATAACCTGAAATGGTACAAAGGTAAGCTGTAAACTGACAGAGGTTAAAATAAAAAGTTTAGGTTACCAATAATGTGGTATATACTGTGTTGACCACTGCGCTCCTCCAGCGCCAGAAGACTAACTCTACCTCCTGTCCACTCTCCTTCCTCCAGAGCCGCTCCTTCTCATCCCTGGCCCCTAAATTGTGAAACGAACTGCCCACCAAAGTCAAAACAGCAGAGTCCTTGACCTCATTCCTGCGCTTACTCAAGATGCATCTTTTCCACCAGTACTTGTAATATTAGTCCTTTTATCACTGCTAGATAGCACTTCACAGTTTTTATTATGCTTCTTGTGTTTTCGATTTGTTTTCCTCCTTGCTCCCTTTCCCGTAGCCCTTGACTGTGACCCTACAACTTGACAGCAATTAGCTTTTACCGTCCAGGATGTAGGACCTCACTTACTGTACTTGCCTGTGTAAATTGTAAACTGGAATTTGTAAATGTATTATATTTTGAATGTCTATGTTTTAGTTAAATTGAATTTGTAATGATTGATGTCTTTTACTTAACTGTATTTTTGTACTTTGTTTTGCACTTATGTTGTAAGTCGCCCTGGATAAGGGCATCTGCCAAGAAATAATAATAATAATAATAATAATAATAATAATAATAATAATAATAATAATAATACAGCCTCTTAAGCATTATTTGACAGTGTTACATGCAGCTCCTGTGCTTAGACGAAACAGAAGTTTTACAAGTTGCCACAATCAGACACAGGAGAGTACAGGTGAGAGGCAGCCATCTTGTTGTTTTCCTAGTTTCAGACCAGACTTAGCATTCTTCATTTTGTTTTAACTTTGCCTTAATTGAAGTTAATCTTGTCTGTAGTTTGTCTTAATTGATGTCAATTCAGTTCAGCTACTGAGTTGGTGAAAGTAAGTAGGTTGCAGAAAGGTAATTTAGTCAAGGACTAGCAGGGTTTCTGTTCCAGGATGAGCCAGGTGGAGCCAGTTAGGTGTGAATTGGAGGCAGGTAGACAAAAGCTACTTAAAGCAGCTGTTGAGACCCAGAAGTAAACAGAAGTATTTACAAGTTGCCACAAACAGACACAAGAGAGTACAGGTGAGAGGCAGCCATCTTGTTGTTTTCCTAGTTTCAGACCAGACTTAGCATTCCTCATTTTGTTTTAAGTTTGTCTTAATTTAAGTTATTCTTGTCTGTAGTTTGCCTTAATAAGCTTCACTGTTTCTCAATCACAAAAAAGTAAAGCAGTTGATTAGGGAACAGGAACCAAGTGACTGGCCACAACAGCATCAGGTTTGCAGAATGATTGACTTGCTGGATGAACTCATTCAAAAAGATTTCATTTTTGAACATTGTCTGCATGTTGAAATCCTAGAGATCAAGGTCTGTGATCTTGAGGCTCAGCTTGTTGATCTGTGCTGTATTAGGGATATAGAGGAATTTGTCAAACAGCCCATGAGGGAGATGGTGTGTATGCCTAAACCTAGGAGAGTTGAGACCTTAAAGTAAGACACCGTAGAGAACTGCTGGGTTACAGTAGGTCGTAACTGCAGAAAAGGGCACACACATCCCTTAGTGACATCCCAAGAGCTTGAAATGCCCAACAGGTTCCAACTGCTGGACGCCAAGTTGGACAGTGACAGCTCAGAGGGTGATGGGAGGGCAGTATGGTGGCCACTCCCTCCCCCGAAATGGGAAGGTATTTATTGTAGGAGACTTGATTCTTAGAGGTGTAGATAACACAGTGTGTTCTAGTGATAAGGAAAATTGGATCATCTGGTATCTTGCCTGCCTGGTGTTCAGGTTGCATATAGTAGGGGGATCCACTGGTCATGGTCCACATTGGAACCAATGACATAGGAAAAGGTAGGGCAGAGGTTCTGCAAGACAAATTTAAAGAGTTATGAAAGAAACTAAAGAGCAGAACCTCCACGGTAGTTTTCTCTGAATTTCTACTGGTATCATATGCCAGGCCAGGGAGGCAGGCAGAGATTAGAAAGTTCAACATGTGGTTGAAATCCTGGTGTAGGAAAGAGGGGTTTAGATTTATAGAGCAGTGGCCTTTCTTCTGGGATAGATGGGGCCTGTATAAGCTGGATGGTCTACATCTAAACAGAAGGGGGGCTAACGCATTGGGAGAGTGCAGATAAATTGAGAATCCTTTAAACTAGGGACATGGGGGGCAGGGAGCTCTGGCAATGGGAGATGTACCACTAAGGAAAGAAATCACTGCTAGTAGGAAAGATCTGAAATGTTTGTACTTCAATGCCAGGAGTATAAGGAACAAGATGTTAGACCTAGAAGCCACAGTGCTGGCATGTGACTATGATGATGTAGGACTGCCAGAAACATGGCTTACAGAAAATGATGGTGATGAATACAAGTTGAAAGTATATACACAGTTTAAGAGACACAGGCATAATTGAAGAGGTGGTGGGGTAGCATTATATGTCAGAAATTACATTGAGGCTGAAGAACTCAAACTAGATCCTGCTACTGTAACAGAATTCTTATGTGTTAAACTTTGGAATAAACAATCTGGAGGATTAGTGGTAGGAGTGTGTTACAGATCACCCAATTCAGTCCCAGTCAGAAATATGTTGCATTATACAATGTAATCATGAATGCATGTAGCAAGGATGTGGCTGTCATAATGGAGGATTTCAATTTCTCAAGCAAAGACTGGGAAAGCCCAGTTGGCACTACAGAAGCAGAAATAGAAATGGTTGAGATGGTAAATGACTGCTTTCTAACTCAATTTGTCAGGGAACCAACCAGGGAGAGAGCATGCAATTATTATTTATTTATTTATTTATTTTCTTGGCAGATGTCCTGATCTAGGGCGACTTACAACATAAGTCCAATACAAAGTGCAAGAACACCGTTAAGTACAAGGCATCAAACATTACAAATTCAAATTTACATTATACAAAGCAATTCAAAGTATAATACATTTTCCCAGGTAAGTACAGAAAGTGTGGTCATACATCCTGGAAAGTAAAAGCTAAGTGCTGTCAAGATGTAGGGTCACAGTCAAGGGCTACGGGAAAGGGAGCAAGGAGGAAATCAATCAATAATACAAGTATTAGTAACGCAAGGAGCATGGTAAAATGCTGTGAAGTGCTATCTTCCTGGAATCAAAAGGACTAATATTACAAGTACTGTCTGAAAAGATGTGTCTTGAATAAGTGCCAGAAGGAGGTCAGGGACTCTTCTGTTTTGACTTCGGTGGGAAGGTCATTCCACCATTTAGGGGCCAGGGGTGAGAAGGAGCGGCTCTAGAGGAAGGAGAGTGGAGAAGAGGCAGAGTTAGTCTTCTGGCACTGGAAGACCGCAGTGGACTGGAGGGGATGAATGGACAGACGAGTGTCTGAAGGTGGTTTGGTGCAGTGTGGTCGAGACAGCGGTAGGTGAGGGTCAATGTCTTGAAATGAATGCGTGCCGGTATCGGGAGCCAGTGGAGGGAGCGGAGCAGTGGAGTAGCGTGTACGAATCAGTGCAGAGAGAATACAAGACGAGTTCTGGATGAGCTGGAGTGGGTGGGTGGTAATTGCAGGCAGGCCGGCCAGGAGGGAGTTGCACTAGTCCAGACGGGAGAGGACCAGTGACTGGACAAGCAGGTGCATCAAGTAGTTGGTGAGGAAGGGACGGACTCTCTGATTGGTCAGGTTTGGGGTAATACAATTGAAATTCAAATCGAAGCATTTGCCATTCCTCTCCCTTAAATGTAAAAATTGTACAAATGTTATCTCTCTATATTTTCACATTTTAGTTCTATAAATTATAATTCCCTCAAACCTTGACCTTATAGTTGATGCCAAACAAGCCAGGTGTTCTTTTACGATAATGTAAAATTTGAGATTCCTTGGAATTCCAGAGGGGGCTGGTCTCATGACCGTGTCAGTGAAAAATAAATTAGGAATTATGAATAATTCCATTACCAAATTAAACTAACAATAATACCATACTATGAAACTTGATTTATATGCATGTAAAAGGTGGATGGATAACCACAATATACACAGGACTTCTGTAGGCACCTGTAGACGATGTCACATGATCCGTTCTCATGATCATTGAAACTCCACAAGGTGAGATCTTGCATGGAGCCCCAGACCGAGGGAGACTGACAGTTATTTTGTGTTTCTTCCATTTGCGAATAATCGCACCAAGAATACGAATCTGTTTGGAATCTGATTGATTGATTGCTTCTGTGGACAGGTGTCTTTTATACAGGTAACGAGCTGAGATTAGGAGCACTCCCTTTAAGAGAGTGCTCCTAATCTCAGCTCGTTACCTGTATAAAAGACACCTGGGAGCCAGAAATCTTGCTGATTGATAGGGGATCAAATACTTATTTCCCTCATTAACATGCAAATCAATGTATAACTTTATTGAAATGCATTTTTCTGGATTTTTTTGTTGTTATTCTGTCTCTCACTGTTAAAATACACCTACCATTAAAATTATAGACTGGTCATTTCCTTGTCAGTGGGCAAACGTACAAAATCAGCAGGGGATCAAATACTTTTTTCCCTCACTGTATCTATGTATTTATCATTGTTCACATGTAGCTTTATTTAAACATTAAGATAAGTTGTCGGATAACACCATAAACAAACCAGTGTAAAAGTTGAAACCAGTGATATCATTAATCATTTGTGCATTACCTATGAGAAACAACAAATCTGCACTGTTCCCTAGAGTGGGAGATTCCACACCCTTAAAGTTCTACTCCACCTCTACAACAATAAGCTAATCTCAGTTCCCAGCACAATTATTTAGTTGACCCTTCTTTGCTTTAACCTTGGTGTTCAGTAGTTGTGTTGGGTGAGGCAGTTTTTTTTTTTTTTGCTGGTCAAAATAGCTTAGACTCACTCACAGT